>NC_086444.1:729455304-729755304 GCF_028390025.1 Pseudophryne corroboree | reverse complement strand
ATAGTTTTAAAGATGCAATACATTCTGAAAAGCAAACTGTTAGGATATTAAGAGCAACCTGGATATTTGACTCAAAGGGTTAGGAAAGCACAATACAGCACAATGTTACATAGTTTTAGAGACCCATTACATTCTGAAAAGCAAACAGTTGGGATATAAAGTAAGAGCAACTTGGATATTTGACTCAAAGGGTTAGGAAAGCACAATACAGCACAATGTTACATAGTTTTAGAGACCCATTACATTCTGAAAAGCAAACAGTTGGGATGCTAGGAGCAAGCTGGATAGTTGACTCAAAATGTTAGGGAAAAAACCATACAGCATAATGTCACACCATACAACACAATACCACATAGTTTTAGAAACACAACACATTCTGAAATTGAAACGGTTAGGATATTAAGTAAGAAAAACCTGGATATTTGACTTAAAATGTTAGGGAAAAAAACCATACAGCACAATGTTACACCATAAGGCACAACACAACATAGTTTTTGAAACACATTACATTCTGAAATAGAAACGGTTAGGATATTAAGAGCAAGCTGGATATTCGACTCAAAATGTTTGGAAAGCACCATACGGCACAACGCCACATAGTTAGAGACGCATTACAATCTGAAATGGAAACGATTAGGATTTTAAAGGAAAGCCAGCTGCAAATGGGGCTGACAATGTCAGGAAGGCACCATATAGCACAATGTCATGCCGCACGGTACCATACGGCACAACATGATGCTATACTAACTGTGCCGGCAAGCGTACCCTACCGGCGCAAGTGACAATTAAGTCTAACGGTTGTAGGGATGCTGAATACTGGTTTAACCCAGATATTCAAACAATTAGGATATTAAGAAAAAGCAAGCTGGATATGGGACGGACGTTAGGAAGGCACCATATAGCACAATGCCATGCCGCACGGCACAATACGGCACAGCATGATGCTATACTAACTGTGCCGGCAAGCGTACCCTAACGGCGCAAGTGACAATTAAGTCTAACGGTTGTATGGATGCTGAATACTGGTTTAAACCAGATATTCAAACTATTAGGATATTAAGAAAAAGCAAGCTGGATATGGGACTGAAAATGGTACAAAGGCACCATACAGCACTGCATAGTTTTAGAGACGCATTATATTATGAAATGCAAACTATTAGGATTTGAAATGAAAGCAAGCTGGAAATGGGCTGACAACTTCAGCAAGGCACAATACAGCCATCAGAACATGTTATACCCAGCAATACAAACTATTACGATATGAAAGGAAGATAGTTATGTAAAACGAATACAAAAGATATTTACCTGTGCACTGAAGCCAACAAACATCTAGTCCGGCAGCTTCGGAAACACAATAGTTTGCAGCACTGGATCCTGATGCTCGCTTTTAATGTCACCCACAGAGCTGTCCTTCGTGTTTGAAGACATTTGCTTCCTCTTGCAAATTTGCTAATGGATGAAGCACACCATTTTCTTTCAGATACCCAAAAACCTCAACATTCAAAAGAGTAGCTGCCCTAGTGAGAAGTGGAAACAATACTAGTAAGTAAAGTCTGTAAACAATATAAAACGGACCATTTCAAATGCAAAACACCCTACAGGAAGTCAACAAATCACATGATGCCATAATGGAAGGCACCTTATAGAACTGGATATACTTAAAACTTGGACCATTAAGGTGCCTTGAAAAGCAAGTTTGAGGAACTTTGTATTAGGATATTAGGAAAAAGCAAGTTGCATATGGGAGAGAGAAAACTTTAGGTAGACACCATACAGAACAATGCCACGACATACGGCACAACACCACATAGTTTTAGAAACGCATTACATTCGGAAATAGAACAGTTAGGATATTAAGAGCAAGCTGAATATTAGACTCAAAATGTTACGAAAGCACCATACAGCACACTGTCACACCATACAACACAATACCACAGTTTTAGAGACACAATACATTCTGAAATTGAAATGGTTAGGATATTAAGAGCAAGTTGGATATTTGACTCAATGTTGGGGGGGAAAAAACCCATGCAGCACAATGTCACACCAAAAGGCACAACACAACATAGTTTTAAGACGCAATACATTCTGAAAAGCAAACGGTTAGGATATTAAGAGCAACCTGGATATTTGACTCAATGTTAGGAAAGCATCATACGGCACAACACCACATAGTTTTAGAAACACATTACATTATGAAAAGCAGTTAGGATGTTAGGAGCAAGCTGGATATTTGACTCAAAATGTTAGGAAAAAACCATTCAACAATACCACAGTTTTAGAAACACAATACATTTTGAAATATAAACTGTTAGGATATTAAGAGCAAGCTGGATAATTGACTTCAAATGTTAGGAAAGTACCATACAGCACAATGTCATACCATACGGCACTCCGCCAGTTTTTAAGACGCATTATATAAACGGTTAGGATATTAAGAGCACCCTGGATATTTGACTCAAAGTTATGAAAGCACCATATAGCACAATGTTACATAGTTTTAAAGATGCAATACATTCTGAAAAGCAAACTGTTAGGATATTAAGAGCAAGCTGGATATTTGACTCAAAATGTTAGGAAAAACCCATACAGCACAATGTTACATCAAAAGGCACAATGCAACATAGTTTTAAAGATGCAATACATTCTGAAAAGCAAACTGTTAGGATATTAAGAGCAAGCTGGATATTTGACTCAAAATGTTAAGCAAGCACCATACAGCACAATGTTACATAGTTTTAGAGACCCATTACATTCTGAAAAGCAAACAGTTGGGATATAAAGTAAGAGCAACCTGGATACTTGATTCAAAATGTTAGGAAAAAACCATACAGTACAATGTCACACCATAAGGCACTACACAACATTGTTTTAAAGATGCAATACATTCTGAAAAGTAAACTGTTAGGATATTAAGTAAGAGCAACCAGGATATTTGACTCAAAAGGTTAGGAAAGTATAATGTTACATAGTTTTAGAGACCCATTACATTCTGAAAAGCAAACAGTTGGGATATAAAGTAAGAGCAACTTGGATATTTGACTCAAAGGGTTAGGAAAGCACAATACAGCACAATGTTACATAGTTTTAGAGACCCATTACATTCTGAAAAGCAAACAGTTGGGATATAAAGTAAGAGCAACCTGGATATTTGATTGAAAATGTTAGGAAAGCACAATACAGCACAATGTTACATAGTTTTAGAGACTCATTACATTCTGAAAAGCAAACTGTTAGGATGATAGGAGCACGCTGGATATTTGACTCAAAATGTTAGGAAAAACCCATACAGCACAATGTTACATCAAAAGGCACAATGCAACATAGTTTTAAAGATGCAATACATTCTGAAAAGCAAACTGTTAGGATATTAAGTAAGAGCAACTTGGATATTTGACTCAAAAGGTTAGGAAAGCACAATACAGCATAATGTTACATAGTTTTAGAGACCCATTACATTCTAAAAAGCAAACAGTTTGGATGCTAGGAGCAAGCTGGATAGTTGACTCAAAATGTTAGGGAAAAAAACATACAGCATAATGTCACACCATACAACACAATACCACATAGTTTTAGAAACACAACACATTCTCAAATTGAAACGGTTAGGATATTAAGTAAGAAAAACCTGGATATTTGACTTAAAATGTTAGGAAAAAAACCATACAGTACAAAGTCACACCATAAGGCACCACGCAACATAGTTTTAAAGATGCAATACATTCTGAAAAGCAAACTGTTTGGATATTAAGTAAGAGCAACTTGGATATTTGACTCAAAAGGTTAGGAAAGCACAATACAGCACAATGTTACATAGTTTTAGAGACCCATTACATTCTGAAAAGCAAACAGTTGGGATATAAAGTAAGAGCAACTTGGATATTTGATTCAAAAGGTTAGGAAAGCACAATACAGCATAATGTTACATAGTTTTAGAGACCCATTACATTCTGAAAAGCAAACAGTTGGGATGCTAGGAGCAAGCTGGATAGTTGACTCAAAATGTTAGGGGGAAAAAAACATACAGCATAATGTCACACCATACAACACAACACAATACAATACCACATAGTTTTAGAAACACAACACATTCTCAAATTGAAACGGTTAGGATATTAAGTAAGAAAAACCTGGATATTTGACTTAAAATGTTAGGGAAATAAACCATACAGCACAATGTTACACCATAAGGCACAACACAACATAGTTTTTGAAACACATTACATTCTGAAATAGAAACGGTTAGGATATTAAGAGCAAGCTGGATATTCGACTCAAAATGTTTGGAAAGCACCATACGGCACAACGCCACATAGTTAGAGACGCATTACAATCTGAAATGGAAACGATTAGGATTTTAAAGGAAAGCCAGCTGCAAATGGGGCTGACAATGTCAGGAAGGCACCATATAGCACAATGTCATGCCGCACGGTACCATACGGCACAACATGATGCTATACTAACGGTGACTGCAAGCTTACCCTACCGGCGCAAGCGACAATTAAGTCTAACGGTTGTAGGGATGCTGAATACTGGTTTAACCCAGATATTCAAACAATTAGGATATTAAGAAAAAGCAAGCTGGATATAGGACGGACGTTAGGAAGGCACCATATAGCACAATGCCATGCCGCACGGCACAATACGGCACAGCATAATGCTATATTAACTGTGCCGGCAAGCGTACCCTAACGGCGCAAGTGACAATTAAGTCTAACGGTTGTAGGGATGCTGAATACTGGTTTAAACCAGATATTCAAACTATTAGGATATTAAGAAAAAGCAAGCTGGATATGGGACTGAAAATGGTACAAAGGCACCATACAGCACTGCATAGTTTTAGAGACGCATTATATTATGAAATGCAAACTATTAGGATTTGAAATGAAAGCAAGCTGGAAATGGGCTGACAACTTCAGCAAGGCACAATACAGCCATCAGAACATGTTATACCCAGCAATACAAACTACTACGATATGAAGGAAGATAGTTATGTAAAACGAATACAAAAGATATTTACTTGTGCACTGAAGCCAACATCTAGTCCGGCAGCTTCGGAAACACAATAGTTTGCAGCACTGGATCCTGATGCTCGCTTTTAATGTCACCCACAGAGCGGTCCTTTGTGTTTGAAGACATTTGCTTCCTCTTGCAAATTTGCTAATGGATGAAGCACACCATTTTCTATCAGGTACCCAAAAACCTCAACATTCAAAAGAGTAGCTGCCCTAGTGAGAAGTGGAAACAATACTAGTAAGTAAAGTCTGTAAACAATATAAAACGGACCATTTCAAATGCAAAACACCCTACAGGAAGTCAACAAATCACATGATGCCATAATGGAAGGCACCTTATAGAACTGGATATACTTAAAACTTGGACCATTAAGGTGCCTTGAAAAGCAAGTTTGAGGACCTTTGTATTAGGATATTAGGAAAAAGCAAGCTGCATATGGGAGAGAGAAAACTTTAGGTAGACACCATACAGAACAATGCCACGACATACGGCACAACACCACATAGTTTTAGAAACGCATTACATTCTGAAATAGAACAGTTAGGATATTAAGAGCAAGCTGATTAGACTCAAAATGTTACGAAAGCACCATACAGCACACTGTCACACCATACAACACAATACCACAGTTTTAGAGACAATACATTCTGAAATTGAAATGGTTAGGATATTAAGAGCAAGTTGGATATTTGACTCAATGTTGGGGGGAAAAAAAAACCATGCAGCACAATGTCACACCAAAAGGCCCCACGCAACATAGTTTTAAAGACGCAATACATTCTGAAAAGCAAACGGTTAGGATATTAAGAGCAACCTGGATATTTGACTCAATGTTAGGAAAGCATCATACGGCACAACACCACATAGTTTTAGAAACACATTACATTATGAAAAGCAGTTAGGATGTTAGGAGCAAGCTGGATATTTGACTCAAAATGTTAGGAAAAAACCATACAACACAATACCACAGTTTTAGAAACACAATACATTTTGAAATATAAACTGTTAGGATATTAAGAGCAAGCTGGATAATTGACTTCAAATGTTAGGAAAGTACCATACAGCACAATGTCATACCATACGGCACTCCGCCAGTTTTTAAGACGCATTATATAAACTGTTAGGATATTAAGAGCACCCTGGATATTTGACTCAAAGTTATGAAAGCACCATATAGCACAATGTTACATAGTTTGAGAGACTCATTACATTCTGAAAAGCAAACTGTTAGGATGATAGGAGCACGCTGGATATTTGACTCAAAATGTTAGGAAAAACCCATACAGCACAATGTTACATCAAAAGGCACAATGCAACATAGTTTTAAAGATGCAATACATTCTGAAAAGCAAACTGTTAGGATATTAAGAGCAAGCTGGATATTTGACTCAAAATGTTAAGCAAGCACCATACAGCACAATGTTACATAGTTTAGAGACCCATTACATTCTGAAAAGCAAACAGTTGGGATATAAAGTAAGAGCAACCTGGATATTTGATTCAAAATGTTAGGAAACTAACATACAGTACAATGTCACACCATAAGGCACCACACAACATAGTTTTAAAGATGCAATACATTCTGAAAAGCAAACTGTTAGGATATTAAGAGCAACCTGGATATTTGACTCAAAATGTTAGGAAAGCACAATAAAGCACAATGTTACATAGTTTTAGAGACCCATTACATTCTGAAAAGCAAACAGTTGGGATATAAAGTAAGAGCAACCTGGATATTTGATTGAAAATGTTAGGAAAGCACAATACAGCACAATGTTACATAGTTTTAGAGACCCATTACATTCTGAAAAGCAAACAGTTGGGATATAAAGTAAGAGCAACCTGGATATTTGATTCAAAATGTTAGGAAAAAACCATACAGCACAATGTTACATAGTTTTATAGACCCATTACATTCTGAAAAGCAAACAGTTGGGATATAAAGTAAGAGCAACCTGGATATTTGATTCAAAACGTTAGGAAAAAAAACATACAGTACAAAGTCACACCATAAGGCACCACGCAACATAGTTTTAAAGATGCAATACATTCTGAAAAGCAAACTGTTAGGATATTAAGAGCAAGCTGGATATTTGACTCAAAATGTTAAGCAAGCACCATACAGCACAATGTTACATAGTTTAGAGACCCATTACATTCTGAAAAGCAAACAGTTGGGATATAAAGTAAGAGCAACCTGGATATTTGATTCAAAATGTTAGGAAAAAACCATACAGCACAATGTTACATAGTTTTATAGACCCATTACATTCTGAAAAGCAAACAGTTGGGATATAAAGTAAGAGCAACCTGGATATTTGATTCAAAATGTTAGGAAAAAACCATACAGCACAATGTTACATAGTTTTATAGACCCATTACATTCTGAAAAGCAAACAGTTGGGATATAAAGTAAGAGCAACCTGGATATTTGATTCAAAATGTTAGGAAAATAACACAGTACAATGTCACACCATAAGGCACTACACAACATAGTTTTAAAGATGCAATACATTCTGAAAAGCAAACAGTTGGGATATAAAGTAAGAGCAACCTGGATATTTGACTCAAAAGGTTAGGAAAGCACAATGTTACATAGTTTTAGAGACCCATTACATTCTGAAAAGCAAACAGTTGGGATATAAAGTAAGAGCAACCTGGATATTTGATTCAAAATGTTAGGAAAATAACACAGTACAATGTCACACCATAAGGCACTACACAACATAGTTTTAAAGATGCAATACATTCTGAAAAGCAAACAGTTGGGATATAAAGTAAGAGCAACCTGGATATTTGACTCAAAAGGTTAGGAAAGCACAATGTTACATAGTTTTAGAGACCCATTACATTCTGAAAAGCAAACAGTTGGGATATAAAGTAAGAGCAACCTGGATATTTGATTCAAAATGTTAGGAAAAAACCATACAGTACAATGTCACACCATATGGCACTACACAACATAGTTTTAAAGATGCAATACATTCTGAAAAGCAAACTGTTAGGATATTAAGTAAGAGCAACTTGGATATTTGACTCAAAAGGTTAGTAAAGCACAATACAGCACATTGTTACATAGTTTTAAAGACCCATTACATTCTGAAAAGCACACAGTTGGGATATAAAGTGAGCGCAACCTGGATATTTGATTCAAAATGTTAGGAAAGCACAATACAGCATAATGTTACATAGTTTGAGAGACTCATTACATTCTGAAAAGCAAACCGTTAGGATGCTAGGAGCTAGCTGGATAGTTGACTCAAAATGTTAGGGAAAAAACCATACAGCACAATACAATACCACATAGTTTTAGAAACACAACACATTCTGAAATTGAAATGGTTAGGATGTTAAGTAAGAAAAACCTGGATATTTGACTTAAAATGTTAGGGAAAAAAACCATACAGCACAATGTTACATAGTTTAGAGACCCATTGCATTCTGAAAAGCAAACAGTTGGGATATTAAGTAAGAGCAACCTGGATATTTGACTCAAAATGTTAGGAAAAAACCATACAGTACAATGTCACACCATAAGGCACCACACAACATAGTTTTAAAGATGCAATACATTCTGTAAAGCAAACTGTTAGGATATTAAGAGCAAGCTGGATATTTGACTCAAAATGTTTGGAAAGCACCATACGGCACAACGCCACATAGTTAGAGACTTATTACAATCTGAAATGGAAACGATTAGGATTTTAAAGGAAAGCCGGCTGACAATGTCAGGAAGGCACCATATAGCACAATGTCATGCCGCACGGTACCATATGGCACAGCATAATGCTATACTAACTGTGCCGGCAAGCGTGCCCTAACGGCGCAAGTGACAATTAAGTCTAACGGTTGTATGGATGCTGAATACTGGTTTAAACCAGATATTCAAACAATTAGGATATTAAGAAAAAGCAAGCTGGATATGGGACGGACGTTAGGAAGGCACCATATAGCACAATGCCATGCCGCACGGCACAATACGGCACAGCATGATGCTATACTAACTGTGCCGGCAAGCGTACCCTAACGGCGCAAGTGACAATTAAGTCTAACGGTTGTATGGATGCTGAATACTGGTTTAAACCAGATATTCAAACTATTAGGATATTAAGAAAAAGCAAGCTGGATATGGGACTGAAAATGGTACAAAGGCACCATACAGCACTGCATAGTTTTAGAGACGCATTATATTATGAAATGCAAACTATTAGGATTTGAAATGAAAGCAAGCTGGAAATGGGCTGACAACTTCAGCAAGGCACAATACAGCCATCAGAACATGTTATACCCAGCAATACAAACTATTACGATATGAAAGGAAGATAGTTATGTAAAACGAATACTAAAGATATTTACCTGTGCACTGAAGCCAACAAACATCTAGTCCGGCAGCTTCGGAAACACAATAGTTTGCAGCACTGGATCCTGATGCTCGCTTTTAATGTCACCCACAGAGCTGTCCTTCGTGTTTGAAGACATTTGCTTCCTCTTGCAAATTTGCTAATGGATGAAGCACACCATTTTCTTTCAGGTACCCAAAAACCTCAACATTCAAAAGAGTAGCTGCCCTAGTGAGAAGTGGAAACAATACTAGTAAGTAAAGTCTGTAAACAATATAAAACGGACCATTTCAAATGCAAAACACCCTACAGGAAGTCAACAAATCACATGATGCCATAATGGAAGGCACCTTATAGAACTGGATATACTTAAAACTTGGACCATTAAGGTGCCTTGAAAAGCAAGTTTGAGGAACTTTGTATTAGGATATTAGGAAAAAGCAAGCTGCATATGGGAGAGAGAAAACTTTAGGTAGACACCATACAGAACAATGCCACGACATACGGCACAACACCACATAGTTTTAGAAACGCATTACATTCGGAAATAGAACAGTTAGGATATTAAGAGCAAGCTGAATATTAGACTCAAAATGTTACGAAAGCACCATACAGCACACTGTCACACCATACAACACAATACCACAGTTTTAGAGACACAATACATTCTGAAATTGAAATGGTTAGGATATTAAGAGCAAGTTGGATATTTGACTCAATGTTGGGGGGGAAAAAACCCATGCAGCACAATGTCACACCAAAAGGCACAACATAGTTTTAAGACGCAATACATTCTGAAAAGCAAACGGTTAGGATATTAAGAGCAACCTGGATATTTGACTCAATGTTAGGAAAGCATCATACGGCACAACACCACATAGTTTTAGAAACACATTACATTATGAAAAGCAGTTAGGATGTTAGGAGCAAGCTGGATATTTGACTCAAAATGTTAGGAAAAAACCATACAACAATACCACAGTTTTAGAAACACAATACATTTTGAAATATAAACTGTTAGGATATTAAGAGCAAGCTGGATAATTGACTTCAAATGTTAGGAAAGTACCATACAGCACAATGTCATACCATACGGCACTCCGCCAGTTTTTAAGACGCATTATATAAACGGTTAGGATATTAAGAGCACCCTGGATATTTGACTCAAAGTTATGAAAGCACCATATAGCACAATGTTACATAGTTTTAGAGACTCATTACATTCTGAAAAGCAAACTGTTAGGATGATAGGAGCACGCTGGATATTTGACTCAAAATGTTAGGAAAAACCCATACAGCACAATGTTACATCAAAAGGCACAATGCAACATAGTTTTAAAGATGCAATACATTCTGAAAAGCAAACTGTTAGGATATTAAGAGCAAGCTGGATATTTAACTCAAAATGTTAAGCAAGCACCATACAGCACAATGTTACATAGTTTTAGAGACCAATTACATTCTGAAAAGCAAACAGTTGGGATATAAAGTAAGAGCAACCTGGATATTTGATTCAAAATGTTAGGAAAATAACACAGTACAATGTCACACCATAAGGCACCACACAACATAGTTTTAAAGATGCAATACATTCTGAAAAGCAAACTGTTAGGATATTAAGAGCAACCTGGATATTTGACTCAAAATGTTAGGAAAGCACAATACAGCACAATGTTACATAGTTTTAGAGACCCATTACATTCTGAAAAGCAAACAGTTGGGATATTAAGTAAGAGCAACCTGGATATTTGACTCAAAAGGTTAGGAAAGTATAATGTTACATAGTTTTAGAGACCCATTACATTCTGAAAAGCAAACAGTTGGGATATAAAGTAAGAGCAACTTGGATATTTGACTCAAAGGGTTAGGAAAGCACAATACAGCACAATGTTACATAGTTTTAGAGACCCATTACATTCTGAAAAGCAAACAGTTGGGATATAAAGTAAGAGCAACCTGGATATTTGATTGAAAATGTTAGGAAAGCACAATACAGCACAATGTTACATAGTTTTAGAGACCCATTACATTCTGAAAAGCAAACTGTTAGGATATTAAGAGCAACCTGGATATTTGACTCAAAATGTTAGGAAAGCACCATACAGCACAATGTTACATAGTTTTATAGACCCATTACATTCTGAAAAGCAAACAGTTGGGATATAAAGTAAGAGCAACCTGGATATTTTAATCAAAATGTTAGGAAAAAACCATACAGTACAATGTCACACCATAAGGCACTACACAACATTGTTTTAAAGATGCAATACATTCTGAAAAGCAAACTGTTAGGATATTAAGTAAGAGCAACCTGGATATTTGACTCAAAAGGTTAGGAAAGTATAATGTTACATAGTTTTAGAGACCCATTACATTCTGAAAAGCAAACAGTTGGGATATAAAGTAAGAGCAACTTGGATATTTGACTCAAAGGGTTAGGAAAGCACAATACAGCACAATGTTACATAGTTTTAGAGACCCATTACATTCTGAAAAGCAAACAGTTGGGATATAAAGTAAGAGCAACCTGGATATTTGATTGAAAATGTTAGGAAAGCACAATACAGCACAATGTTACATAGTTTTAGAGACCCATTACATTCTGAAAAGCAAACTGTTAGGATATTAAGTAAGAGCAACTTGGATATTTGACTCAAAAGGTTAGGAAAGCACAATACAGCATAATGTTACATAGTTTTAGAGACCCATTACATTCTGAAAAGCAAACAGTTGGGATATAAAGTAAGAGCAACCTGGATATTTGATTCAAAATGTTAGGAAAAAACCATACAGTACAATGTCACACCATAAGGCACTACACAACATAGTTTTAAAGATGCAATACATTCTGAAAAGCAAACTGTTAGGATATTAAGAGCAACCTGGATATTTGACTCAAAGGGTTAGGAAAGCACAATACAGCACAATGTTACATAGTTTTAGAGACCCATTACATTCTGAAAAGCAAACAGTTGGGATATAAAGTAAGAGCAACTTGGATATTTGACTCAAAGGGTTAGGAAAGCACAATACAGCACAATGTTACATAGTTTTAGAGACCCATTACATTCTGAAAAGCAAACAGTTGGGATATAAAGTAAGAGCAACTTGGATATTTGACTCAAAGGGTTAGGAAAGCACAATACAGCACAATGTTACATAGTTTTAGAGACCCATTACATTCTGAAAAGCAAACAGTTGGGATGCTAGGAGCAAGCTGGATAGTTGACTCAAAATGTTAGGGAAAAAACCATACAGCATAATGTCACACCATACAACACAATACCACATAGTTTTAGAAACACAACACATTCTGAAATTGAAACGGTTAGGATATTAAGTAAGAAAAACCTGGATATTTGACTTAAAATGTTAGGGAAAAAAACCATACAGCACAATGTTACACCATAATACACAACATAGTTTTTGAAACACATTACATTCTGAAATAGAAACGGTTAGGATATTAAGAGCAAGCTGGATATTCGACTCAAAATGTTTGGAAAGCACCATACGGCACAACGCCACATAGTTAGAGACGCATTACAATCTGAAATGGAAACGATTAGGATTTTAAAGGAAAGCCAGCTGCAAATGGGGCTGACAATGTCAGGAAGGCACCATATAGCACAATGTCATGCCGCACGGTACCATACGGCACAACATGATGCTATACTAACTGTGCCGGCAAGCGTACCCTACCGGCGCAAGTGACAATTAAGTCTAACGGTTGTATGGATGCTGAATACTGGTTTAAACCAGATATTCAAACAATTAGGATATTAAGAAAAAGCAAGCTGGATATGGGACGGACGTTAGGAAGGCACCATATAGCACAATGCCATGCCGCACGGCACAATACGGCACAGCATGATGCTATACTAACTGTGCCGGCAAGCGTACCCTAACGGCGCAAGTGACAATTAAGTCTAACGGTTGTATGGATGCTGAATACTGGTTTAAACCAGATATTCAAACTATTAGGATATTAAGAAAAAGCAAGCTGGATATGGGACTGAAAATGGTACAAAGGCACCATACAGCACTGCATAGTTTAAGAGACGCATTATATTATGAAATGCAAACTATTAGGATTTGAAATGAAAGCAAGCTGGAAATGGGCTGACAACTTCAGCAAGGCACAATACAGCCATCAGAACATGTTATACCCAGCAATACAAACTATTACGATATGAAAGGAAGATAGTTATGTAAAACGAATACTAAAGATATTTACCTGTGCACTGAAGCCAACAAACATCTAGTCCGGCAGCTTCGGAAACACAATAGTTTGCAGCACTGGATCCTGATGCTCGCTTTTAATGTCACCCACAGAGCTGTCCTTCGTGTTTGAAGACATTTGCTTCCTCTTGCAAATTTGCTAATGGATGAAGCACACCATTTTCTTTCAGGTACCCAAAAACCTCAACATTCAAAAGAGTAGCTGCCCTAGTGAGAAGTGGAAACAATACTAGTAAGTAAAGTCTGTAAACAATATAAAACGGACCATTTCAAATGCAAAACACCCTACAGGAAGTCAACAAATCACATGATGCCATAATGGAAGGCACCTTATAGAACTGGATATACTTAAAACTTGGACCATTAAGGTGCCTTGAAAAGCAAGTTTGAGGAACTTTGTATTAGGATATTAGGAAAAAGCAAGCTGCATATGGGAGAGAGAAAACTTTAGGTAGACACCATACAGAACAATGCCACGACATACGGCACAACACCACATAGTTTTAGAAACGCATTACATTCGGAAATAGAACAGTTAGGATATTAAGAGCAAGCTGAATATTAGACTCAAAATGTTACGAAAGCACCATACAGCACACTGTCACACCATACAACACAATACCACAGTTTTAGAGACACAATACATTCTGAAATTGAAATGGTTAGGATATTAAGAGCAAGTTGGATATTTGACTCAATGTTGGGGGGGAAAAAACCCATGCAGCACAATGTCACACCAAAAGGCACAACATAGTTTTAAGACGCAATACATTCTGAAAAGCAAACGGTTAGGATATTAAGAGCAACCTGGATATTTGACTCAATGTTAGGAAAGCATCATACGGCACAACACCACATAGTTTTAGAAACACATTACATTATGAAAAGCAGTTAGGATGTTAGGAGCAAGCTGGATATTTGACTCAAAATGTTAGGAAAAAACCATACAACAATACCACAGTTTTAGAAACACAATACATTTTGAAATATAAACTGTTAGGATATTAAGAGCAAGCTGGATAATTGACTTCAAATGTTAGGAAAGTACCATACAGCACAATGTCATACCATACGGCACTCCGCCAGTTTTTAAGACGCATTATATAAACGGTTAGGATATTAAGAGCACCCTGGATATTTGACTCAAAGTTATGAAAGCACCATATAGCACAATGTTACATAGTTTTAGAGACTCATTACATTCTGAAAAGCAAACTGTTAGGATGATAGGAGCACGCTGGATATTTGACTCAAAATGTTAGGAAAAACCCATACAGCACAATGTTACATCAAAAGGCACAATGCAACATAGTTTTAAAGATGCAATACATTCTGAAAAGCAAACTGTTAGGATATTAAGAGCAAGCTGGATATTTAACTCAAAATGTTAAGCAAGCACCATACAGCACAATGTTACATAGTTTTAGAGACCAATTACATTCTGAAAAGCAAACAGTTGGGATATAAAGTAAGAGCAACCTGGATATTTGATTCAAAATGTTAGGAAAATAACACAGTACAATGTCACACCATAAGGCACCACACAACATAGTTTTAAAGATGCAATACATTCTGAAAAGCAAACTGTTAGGATATTAAGAGCAACCTGGATATTTGACTCAAAATGTTAGGAAAGCACAATACAGCACAATGTTACATAGTTTTAGAGACCCATTACATTCTGAAAAGCAAACAGTTGGGATATTAAGTAAGAGCAACCTGGATATTTGACTCAAAAGGTTAGGAAAGTATAATGTTACATAGTTTTAGAGACCCATTACATTCTGAAAAGCAAACAGTTGGGATATAAAGTAAGAGCAACTTGGATATTTGACTCAAAGGGTTAGGAAAGCACAATACAGCACAATGTTACATAGTTTTAGAGACCCATTACATTCTGAAAAGCAAACAGTTGGGATATAAAGTAAGAGCAACCTGGATATTTGATTGAAAATGTTAGGAAAGCACAATACAGCACAATGTTACATAGTTTTAGAGACCCATTACATTCTGAAAAGCAAACTGTTAGGATATTAAGAGCAACCTGGATATTTGACTCAAAATGTTAGGAAAGCACCATACAGCACAATGTTACATAGTTTTATAGACCCATTACATTCTGAAAAGCAAACAGTTGGGATATAAAGTAAGAGCAACCTGGATATTTTAATCAAAATGTTAGGAAAAAACCATACAGTACAATGTCACACCATAAGGCACTACACAACATTGTTTTAAAGATGCAATACATTCTGAAAAGCAAACTGTTAGGATATTAAGTAAGAGCAACCTGGATATTTGACTCAAAAGGTTAGGAAAGTATAATGTTACATAGTTTTAGAGACCCATTACATTCTGAAAAGCAAACAGTTGGGATATAAAGTAAGAGCAACTTGGATATTTGACTCAAAGGGTTAGGAAAGCACAATACAGCACAATGTTACATAGTTTTAGAGACCCATTACATTCTGAAAAGCAAACAGTTGGGATATAAAGTAAGAGCAACCTGGATATTTGATTGAAAATGTTAGGAAAGCACAATACAGCACAATGTTACATAGTTTTAGAGACCCATTACATTCTGAAAAGCAAACTGTTAGGATATTAAGTAAGAGCAACTTGGATATTTGACTCAAAAGGTTAGGAAAGCACAATACAGCATAATGTTACATAGTTTTAGAGACCCATTACATTCTGAAAAGCAAACAGTTGGGATATAAAGTAAGAGCAACCTGGATATTTGATTCAAAATGTTAGGAAAAAACCATACAGTACAATGTCACACCATAAGGCACTACACAACATAGTTTTAAAGATGCAATACATTCTGAAAAGCAAACTGTTAGGATATTAAGAGCAACCTGGATATTTGACTCAAAGGGTTAGGAAAGCACAATACAGCACAATGTTACATAGTTTTAGAGACCCATTACATTCTGAAAAGCAAACAGTTGGGATATAAAGTAAGAGCAACTTGGATATTTGACTCAAAGGGTTAGGAAAGCACAATACAGCACAATGTTACATAGTTTTAGAGACCCATTACATTCTGAAAAGCAAACAGTTGGGATATAAAGTAAGAGCAACTTGGATATTTGACTCAAAGGGTTAGGAAAGCACAATACAGCACAATGTTACATAGTTTTAGAGACCCATTACATTCTGAAAAGCAAACAGTTGGGATGCTAGGAGCAAGCTGGATAGTTGACTCAAAATGTTAGGGAAAAAACCATACAGCATAATGTCACACCATACAACACAATACCACATAGTTTTAGAAACACAACACATTCTGAAATTGAAACGGTTAGGATATTAAGTAAGAAAAACCTGGATATTTGACTTAAAATGTTAGGGAAAAAAACCATACAGCACAATGTTACACCATAATACACAACATAGTTTTTGAAACACATTACATTCTGAAATAGAAACGGTTAGGATATTAAGAGCAAGCTGGATATTCGACTCAAAATGTTTGGAAAGCACCATACGGCACAACGCCACATAGTTAGAGACGCATTACAATCTGAAATGGAAACGATTAGGATTTTAAAGGAAAGCCAGCTGCAAATGGGGCTGACAATGTCAGGAAGGCACCATATAGCACAATGTCATGCCGCACGGTACCATACGGCACAACATGATGCTATACTAACTGTGCCGGCAAGCGTACCCTACCGGCGCAAGTGACAATTAAGTCTAACGGTTGTAGGGATGCTGAATACTGGTTTAACCCAGATATTCAAACAATTAGGATATTAAGAAAAAGCAAGCTGGATATGGGACGGACGTTAGGAAGGCACCATATAGCACAATGCCATGCCGCACGGCACAATACGGCACAGCATGATGCTATACTAACTGTGCCGGCAAGCGTACCCTAACGGCGCAAGTGACAATTAAGTCTAACGGTTGTATGGATGCTGAATACTGGTTTAAACCAGATATTCAAACTATTAGGATATTAAGAAAAAGCAAGCTGGATATGGGACTGAAAATGGTACAAAGGCACCATACAGCACTGCATAGTTTTAGAGACGCATTATATTATGAAATGCAAACTATTAGGATTTGAAATGAAAGCAAGCTGGAAATGGGCTGACAACTTCAGCAAGGCACAATACAGCCATCAGAACATGTTATACCCAGCAATACAAACTATTACGATATGAAAGGAAGATAGTTATGTAAAACGAATACAAAAGATATTTACCTGTGCACTGAAGCCAACAAACATCTAGTCCGGCAGCTTCGGAAACACAATAGTTTGCAGCACTGGATCCTGATGCTCGCTTTTAATGTCACCCACAGAGCTGTCCTTCGTGTTTGAAGACATTTGCTTCCTCTTGCAAATTTGCTAATGGATGAAGCACACCATTTTCTTTCAGATACCCAAAAACCTCAACATTCAAAAGAGTAGCTGCCCTAGTGAGAAGTGGAAACAATACTAGTAAGTAAAGTCTGTAAACAATATAAAACGGACCATTTCAAATGCAAAACACCCTACAGGAAGTCAACAAATCACATGATGCCATAATGGAAGGCACCTTATAGAACTGGATATACTTAAAACTTGGACCATTAAGGTGCCTTGAAAAGCAAGTTTGAGGAACTTTGTATTAGGATATTAGGAAAAAGCAAGTTGCATATGGGAGAGAGAAAACTTTAGGTAGACACCATACAGAACAATGCCACGACATACGGCACAACACCACATAGTTTTAGAAACGCATTACATTCGGAAATAGAACAGTTAGGATATTAAGAGCAAGCTGAATATTAGACTCAAAATGTTACGAAAGCACCATACAGCACACTGTCACACCATACAACACAATACCACAGTTTTAGAGACACAATACATTCTGAAATTGAAATGGTTAGGATATTAAGAGCAAGTTGGATATTTGACTCAATGTTGGGGGGGAAAAAACCCATGCAGCACAATGTCACACCAAAAGGCACAACACAACATAGTTTTAAGACGCAATACATTCTGAAAAGCAAACGGTTAGGATATTAAGAGCAACCTGGATATTTGACTCAATGTTAGGAAAGGATCATACGGCACAACACCACATAGTTTTAGAAACACATTACATTATGAAAAGCAGTTAGGATGTTAGGAGCAAGCTGGATATTTGATTCAAAATGTTAGGAAAAAACCATTCAACAATACCACAGTTTTAGAAACACAATACATTTTGAAATATAAACTGTTAGGATATTAAGAGCAAGCTGGATAATTGACTTCAAATGTTAGGAAAGTACCATACAGCACAATGTCATACCATACGGCACTCCGCCAGTTTTTAAGACGCATTATATAAACGGTTAGGATATTAAGAGCACCCTGGATATTTGACTCAAAGTTATGAAAGCACCATATAGCACAATGTTACATAGTTTTAGAGACTCATTACATTCTGAAAAGCAAACTGTTAGGATGATAGGAGCACGCTGGATATTTGACTCAAAATGTTAGGAAAAACCCATACAGCACAATGTTACATCAAAAGGCACAATGCAACATAGTTTTAAAGATGCAATACATTCTGAAAAGCAAACTGTTAGGATATTAAGAGCAAGCTGGATATTTGACTCAAAATGTTAAGCAAGCACCATACAGCACAATGTTACATAGTTTTAGAGACCCATTACATTCTGAAAAGCAAACAGTTGGGATATAAAGTAAGAGCAACCTGGATATTTGATTCAAAATGTTAGGAAAATAACATACAGTACAATGTCACACCATAAGGCACCACACAACATAGTTTTAAAGATGCAATACATTCTGAAAAGCAAACTGTTAGGATATTAAGAGCAAGCTGGATATTTGACTCAAAATGTTAGGAAAAACCCATACAGCACAATGTTACATCAAAAGGCACAATGCAACATAGTTTTAAAGATGCAATACATTCTGAAAAGCAAACTGTTAGGATATTAAGAGGAAGCTGGATATTTGACTCAAAATGTTAAGCAAGCACCATACAGCACAATGTTACATAGTTTTAGAGACCCATTACATTCTGAAAAGCAAACAGTTGGGATATAAAGTAAGAGCAACCTGGATATTTGATTCAAAATGTTAGGAAAATAACATACAGTACAATGTCACACCATAAGGCACCACACAACATAGTTTTAAAGATGCAATACATTCTGAAAAGCAAACTGTTAGGATATTAAGAGCAAGCTGGATATTTGACTCAAAATGTTAGGAAAAACCCATACAGCACAATGTTACATCAAAAGGCACAATGCAACATAGTTTTAAAGATGCAATACATTCTGAAAAGCAAACTGTTAGGATATTAAGAGCAAGCTGGATATTTGACTCAAAATGTTAAGCAAGCACCATACAGCACAATGTTACATAGTTTTAGAGACCCATTACATTCTGAAAAGCAAACAGTTGGGATATAAAGTAAGAGCAACCTGGATATTTGATTCAAAATGTTAGGAAAAAACCATACAGTACAATGTCACACCATAAGGCACTACACAACATTGTTTTAAAGATGCAATACATTCTGAAAAGCAAACTGTTAGGATATTAAGTAAGAGCAACCTGGATATTTGACTCAAAAGGTTAGGAAAGTATAATGTTACATAGTTTTAGAGACCCATTACATTCTGAAAAGCAAACAGTTGGGATATAAAGTAAGAGCAACCTGGATATTTGATTCAAAATGTTAGGAAAGCACAATACAGCACAATGTTACATAGTTTTAGAGACTCATTACATTCTGAAAAGCAAACTGTTAGGATGATAGGAGCACGCTGGATATTTGACTCAAAATGTTAGGAAAAACCCATACAGCACAATGTTACATCAAAAGGCACAATGCAACATAGTTTTAAAGATGCAATACATTCTGAAAAGCAAACTGTTAGGATATTAAGAGCAAGCTGGATATTTGACTCAAAATGTTAGGGAAAAAAACATACAGCATAATGTCACACCATACAACACAATACCACATAGTTTTAGAAACACAACACATTCTCAAATTGAAACGGTTAGGATATTAAGTAAGAAAAACCTGGATATTTGACTTAAAATGTTAGGAAAAAAACCATACAGTACAAAGTCACACCATAAGGCACCACGCAACATAGTTTTAAAGATGCAATACATTCTGAAAAGCAAACTGTTAGGATATTAAGAGCAACCTGGATATTTGACTCAAAATATTAGGAAAGCACCATACAGCACAATGTTACATAGTTTATAGACCCATTACATTCTGAAAAGCAAACAGTTGGGATATAAAGTAAGAGCAACCTGGATATTTGATTCAAAATGTTAGGAAAAAAACATACAGTACAATGTCACACCATAAGGCACCACACAACATAGTTTTGAAGATGCAATACATTCTGAAAAGCAAACTGTTAGGATATTAAGTAAGAGCAACTTGGATATTTGACTCA
This sequence comes from Pseudophryne corroboree, assembly GCF_028390025.1. Taxonomy (NCBI): domain Eukaryota; kingdom Metazoa; phylum Chordata; class Amphibia; order Anura; family Myobatrachidae; genus Pseudophryne; species Pseudophryne corroboree. The sequence goes on along the minus strand of NC_086444.1, from coordinate 729,734,260 downwards.
AAAGGTTAGGAAAGCACAATACAGCACAATGTTACATAGTTTTAGAGACCCATTACATTCTGAAAAGCAAACAGTTGGGATATAAAGTAAGAGCAACTTGGATATTTGATTCAAAAGGTTAGGAAAGCACAATACAGCATAATGTTACATAGTTTTAGAGACCCATTACATTCTGAAAAGCAAACAGTTGGGATGCTAGGAGCAAGCTGGATAGTTGACTCAAAATGTAAGGGAAAAAAAAACATACAGCATAATGTCACACCATACAACACAATACAATACCACATAGTTTTAGAAACACAACACATTCTCAAATTGAAACGGTTAGGATATTAAGTAAGAAAAACCTGGATATTTGACTTAAAATGTTAGGGAAATAAACCATACAGCACAATGTTACACCATAAGGCACAACACAACATAATTTTTGAAACACATTACATTCTGAAATAGAAACGGTTAGGATATTAAGAGCAAGCTGGATATTCGACTCAAAATGTTTGGAAAGCACCATACGGCACAACGCCACATAGTTAGAGACGCATTACAATCTGAAATGGAAACGATTAGGATTTTAAAGGAAAGCCAGCTGCAAATGGGGCTGACAATGTCAGGAAGGCACCATATAGCACAATGTCATGCCGCACGGTACCATACGGCACAACATGATGCTATACTAACGGTGACTGCAAGCTTACCCTACCGGCGCAAGCGACAATTAAGTCTAACGGTTGTAGGGATGCTGAATACTGGTTTAACCCAGATATTCAAAAATTAGGATATTAAGAAAAAGCAAGCTGGATATAGGACGGACGTTAGGAAGGCACCATATAGCACAATGCCATGCCGCACGGCACAATACGGCACAGCATAATGCTATATTAACTGTGCCGGCAAGCGTACCCTAACGGCGCAAGTGACAATTAAGTCTAACGGTTGTAGGGATGCTGAATACTGGTTTAAACCAGATATTCAAACTATTAGGATATTAAGAAAAAGCAAGCTGGATATGGGACTGAAAATGGTACAAAGGCACCATACAGCACTGCATAGTTTTAGAGACGCATTATATTATGAAATGCAAACTATTAGGATTTGAAATGAAAGCAAGCTGGAAATGGGCTGACAACTTCAGCAAGGCACAATACAGCCATCAGAACATGTTATACCCAGCAATACAAACTACTACGATATGAAGGAAGATAGTTATGTAAAACGAATACAAAAGATATTTACTTGTGCACTGAAGCCAACATCTAGTCCGGCAGCTTCGGAAACACAATAGTTTGCAGCACTGGATCCTGATGCTCGCTTTTAATGTCACCCACAGAGCGGTCCTTTGTGTTTGAAGACATTTGCTTCCTCTTGCAAATTTGCTAATGGATGAAGCACACCATTTTCTTTCAGGTACCCAAAAACCTCAACATTCAAAAGAGTAGCTGCCCTAGTGAGAAGTGGAAACAATACTAGTAAGTAAAGTCTGTAAACAATATAAAACGGACCATTTCAAATGCAAAACACCCTACAGGAAGTCAACAAATCACATGATGCCATAATGGAAGGCACCTTATAGAACTGGATATACTTAAAACTTGGACCATTAAGGTGCCTTGAAAAGCAAGTTTGAGGACCTTTGTATTAGGATATTAGGAAAAAGCAAGCTGCATATGGGAGAGAGAAAACTTTAGGTAGACACCATACAGAACAATGCCACGACATACGGCACAACACCACATAGTTTTAGAAACGCATTACATTCTGAAATAGAACAGTTAGGATATTAAGAGCAAGCTGATTAGACTCAAAATGTTACGAAAGCACCATACAGCACACTGTCACACCATACAACACAATACCACAGTTTTAGAGACAATACATTCTGAAATTGAAATGGTTAGGATATTAAGAGCAAGTTGGATATTTGACTCAATGTTGGGGGAAAAAAAAAACCATGCAGCACAATGTCACACCAAAAGGCCCCACGCAACATAGTTTTAAAGACGCAATACATTCTGAAAAGCAAACGGTTAGGATATTAAGAGCAACCTGGATATTTGACTCAATGTTAGGAAAGCATCATACGGCACAACACCACATAGTTTTAGAAACACATTACATTATGAAAAGCAGTTAGGATGTTAGGAGCAAGCTGGATATTTGACTCAAAATGTTAGGAAAAAACCATACAACACAATACCACAGTTTTAGAAACACAATACATTTTGAAATATAAACTGTTAGGATATTAAGAGCAAGCTGGATAATTGACTTCAAATGTTAGGAAAGTACCATACAGCACAATGTCATACCATACGGCACTCCGCCAGTTTTTAAGACGCATTATATAAACTGTTAGGATATTAAGAGCACCCTGGATATTTGACTCAAAGTTATGAAAGCACCATATAGCACAATGTTACATAGTTTGAGAGACTCATTACATTCTGAAAAGCAAACTGTTAGGATGATAGGAGCACGCTGGATATTTGACTCAAAATGTTAGGAAAAACCCATACAGCACAATGTTACATCAAAAGGCACAATGCAACATAGTTTTAAAGATGCAATACATTCTGAAAAGCAAACTGTTAGGATATTAAGAGCAAGCTGGATATTTGACTCAAAATGTTAAGCAAGCACCATACAGCACAATGTTACATAGTTTAGAGACCCATTACATTCTGAAAAGCAAACAGTTGGGATATAAAGTAAGAGCAACCTGGATATTTGATTCAAAATGTTAGGAAACTAACATACAGTACAATGTCACACCATAAGGCACCACACAACATAGTTTTAAAGATGCAATACATTCTGAAAAGCAAACTGTTAGGATATTAAGAGCAACCTGGATATTTGACTCAAAATGTTAGGAAAGCACAATAAAGCACAATGTTACATAGTTTTAGAGACCCATTACATTCTGAAAAGCAAACAGTTGGGATATAAAGTAAGAGCAACCTGGATATTTGATTGAAAATGTTAGGAAAGCACAATACAGCACAATGTTACATAGTTTTAGAGACCCATTACATTCTGAAAAGCAAACAGTTGGGATATAAAGTAAGAGCAACCTGGATATTTGATTCAAAATGTTAGGAAAAAAACATACAGCACAATGTTACATAGTTTTATAGACCCATTACATTCTGAAAAGCAAACAGTTGGGATATAAAGTAAGAGCAACCTGGATATTTGATTCAAAACGTTAGGAAAAAAAACATACAGTACAAAGTCACACCATAAGGCACCACGCAACATAGTTTTAAAGATGCAATACATTCTGAAAAGCAAACTGTTAGGATATTAAGAGCAAGCTGGATATTTGACTCAAAATGTTAAGCAAGCACCATACAGCACAATGTTACATAGTTTAGAGACCCATTACATTCTGAAAAGCAAACAGTTGGGATATAAAGTAAGAGCAACCTGGATATTTGATTCAAAACGTTAGGAAAAAAAACATACAGTACAAAGTCACACCATAAGGCACCACGCAACATAGTTTTAAAGATGCAATACATTCTGAAAAGCAAACTGTTAGGATATTAAGAGCAAGCTGGATATTTGACTCAAAATGTTAAGCAAGCACCATACAGCACAATGTTACATAGTTTAGAGACCCATTACATTCTGAAAAGCAAACAGTTGGGATATAAAGTAAGAGCAACCTGGATATTTGATTCAAAATGTTAGGAAAAAACCATACAGCACAATGTTACATAGTTTTATAGACCCATTACATTCTGAAAAGCAAACAGTTGGGATATAAAGTAAGAGCAACCTGGATATTTGATTCAAAATGTTAGGAAAAAACCATACAGCACAATGTTACATAGTTTTATAGACCCATTACATTCTGAAAAGCAAACAGTTGGGATATAAAGTAAGAGCAACCTGGATATTTGATTCAAAATGTTAGGAAAATAACAGTACAATGTCACACCATAAGGCACTACACAACATAGTTTTAAAGATGCAATACATTCTGAAAAGCAAACAGTTGGGATATAAAGTAAGAGCAACCTGGATATTTGACTCAAAAGGTTAGGAAAGCACAATGTTACATAGTTTTAGAGACCCATTACATTCTGAAAAGCAAACAGTTGGGATATAAAGTAAGAGCAACCTGGATATTTGATTCAAAATGTTAGGAAAATAACACAGTACAATGTCACACCATAAGGCACTACACAACATAGTTTTAAAGATGCAATACATTCTGAAAAGCAAACAGTTGGGATATAAAGTAAGAGCAACCTGGATATTTGACTCAAAAGGTTAGGAAAGCACAATGTTACATAGTTTTAGAGACCCATTACATTCTGAAAAGCAAACAGTTGGGATATAAAGTAAGAGCAACCTGGATATTTGATTCAAAATGTTACGAAAAAACCATACAGTACAATGTCACACCATATGGCACTACACAACATAGTTTTAAAGATGCAATACATTCTGAAAAGCAAACTGTTAGGATATTAAGTAAGAGCAACTTGGATATTTGACTCAAAAGGTTAGTAAAGCACAATACAGCACATTGTTACATAGTTTTAAAGACCCATTACATTCTGAAAAGCACACAGTTGGGATATAAAGTGAGCGCAACCTGGATATTTGATTCAAAAGGTTAGGAAAGCACAATACAGCATAATGTTACATAGTTTGAGAGACTCATTACATTCTGAAAAGCAAACCGTTAGGATGCTAGGAGCTAGCTGGATAGTTGACTCAAAATGTTAGGGAAAAAACCATACAGCACAATACAATACCACATAGTTTTAGAAACACAACACATTCTGAAATTGAAATGGTTAGGATATTAAGTAAGAAAAACCTGGATATTTGACTTAAAATGTTAGGGAAAAAAACCATACAGCACAATGTTACATAGTTTAGAGACCCATTGCATTCTGAAAAGCAAACAGTTGGGATATTAAGTAAGAGCAACCTGGATATTTGACTCAAAATGTTAGGAAAAAACCATACAGTACAATGTCACACCATAAGGCACCACACAACATAGTTTTAAAGATGCAATACATTCTGTAAAGCAAACTGTTAGGATATTAAGAGCAAGCTGGATATTTGACTCAAAATGTTTGGAAAGCACCATACGGCACAACGCCACATAGTTAGAGACTTATTACAATCTGAAATGGAAACGATTAGGATTTTAAAGGAAAGCCGGCTGACAATGTCAGGAAGGCACCATATAGCACAATGTCATGCCGCACGGTACCATATGGCACAGCATAATGCTATACTAACTGTGCCGGCAAGCGTGCCCTAACGGCGCAAGTGACAATTAAGTCTAACGGTTGTATGGATGCTGAATACTGGTTTAAACCAGATATTCAAACAATTAGGATATTAAGAAAAAGCAAGCTGGATATGGGACGGACGTTAGGAAGGCACCATATAGCACAATGCCATGCCGCACGGCACAATACGGCACAGCATGATGCTATACTAACTGTGCCGGCAAGCGTACCCTAACGGCGCAAGTGACAATTAAGTCTAACGGTTGTATGGATGCTGAATACTGGTTTAAACCAGATATTCAAACTATTAGGATATTAAGAAAAAGCAAGCTGGATATGGGACTGAAAATGGTACAAAGGCACCATACAGCACTGCATAGTTTTAGAGACGCATTATATTATGAAATGCAAACTATTAGGATTTGAAATGAAAGCAAGCTGGAAATGGGCTGACAACTTCAGCAAGGCACAATACAGCCATCAGAACATGTTATACCCAGCAATACAAACTATTACGATATGAAAGGAAGATAGTTATGTAAAACGAATACAAAAGATATTTACCTGTGCACTGAAGCCAACAAACATCTAGTCCGGCAGCTTCGGAAACACAATAGTTTGCAGCACTGGATCCTGATGCTCGCTTTTAATGTCACCCACAGAGCTGTCCTTCGTGTTTGAAGACATTTGCTTCCTCTTGCAAATTTGCTAATGGATGAAGCACACCATTTTCTTTCAGGTACCCAAAAACCTCAACATTCAAAAGAGTAGCTGCCCTAGTGAGAAGTGGAAACAATACTAGTAAGTAAAGTCTGTAAACAATATAAAACGGACCATTTCAAATGCAAAACACCCTACAGGAAGTCAACAAATCACATGATGCCATAATGGAAGGCACCTTATAGAACTGGATATACTTAAAACTTGGACCATTAAGGTGCCTTGAAAAGCAAGTTTGAGGAACTTTGTATTAGGATATTAGGAAAAAGCAAGCTGCATATGGGAGAGAGAAAACTTTAGGTAGACACCATACAGAACAATGCCACGACATACGGCACAACACCACATAGTTTTAGAAACGCATTACATTCGGAAATAGAACAGTTAGGATATTAAGAGCAAGCTGAATATTAGACTCAAAATGTTACGAAAGCACCATACAGCACACTGTCACACCATACAACACAATACCACAGTTTTAGAGACACAATACATTCTGAAATTGAAATGGTTAGGATATTAAGAGCAAGTTGGATATTTGACTCAATGTTGGGGGGGAAAAAACCCATGCAGCACAATGTCACACCAAAAGGCACAACATAGTTTTAAGACGCAATACATTCTGAAAAGCAAACGGTTAGGATATTAAGAGCAACCTGGATATTTGACTCAATGTTAGGAAAGCATCATACGGCACAACACCACATAGTTTTAGAAACACATTACATTATGAAAAGCAGTTAGGATGTTAGGAGCAAGCTGGATATTTGACTCAAAATGTTAGGAAAAAACCATACAACAATACCACAGTTTTAGAAACACAATACATTTTGAAATATAAACTGTTAGGATATTAAGAGCAAGCTGGATAATTGACTTCAAATGTTAGGAAAGTACCATACAGCACAATGTCATACCATACGGCACTTCGCCAGTTTTTAAGACGCATTATATAAACGGTTAGGATATTAAGAGCACCCTGGATATTTGACTCAAAGTTATGAAAGCACCATATAGCACAATGTTACATAGTTTTAGAGACTCATTACATTCTGAAAAGCAAACTGTTAGGATGATAGGAGCACGCTGGATATTTGACTCAAAATGTTAGGAAAAACCCATACAGCACAATGTTACATCAAAAGGCACAATGCAACATAGTTTTAAAGATGCAATACATTCTGAAAAGCAAACTGTTAGGATATTAAGAGCAAGCTGGATATTTGACTCAAAATGTTAAGCAAGCACCATACAGCACAATGTTACATAGTTTTAGAGACCCATTACATTCTGAAAAGCAAACAGTTGGGATATAAAGTAAGAGCAACCTGGATATTTGATTCAAAATGTTAGGAAAATAACATACAGTACAATGTCACACCATAAGGCACCACACAACATAGTTTTAAAGATGCAATACATTCTGAAAAGCAAACTGTTAGGATATTAAGAGCAACCTGGATATTTGACTCAAAATGTAAGGAAAGCACAATACAGCACAATGTTACATAGTTTTAGAGACCCATTACATTCTGAAAAGCAAACAGTTGGGATATTAAGTAAGAGCAACCTGGATATTTGACTCAAAAGGTTAGGAAAGTATAATGTTACATAGTTTTAGAGACCCATTACATTCTGAAAAGCAAACAGTTGGGATATAAAGTAAGAGCAACTTGGATATTTGACTCAAAGGGTTAGGAAAGCACAATACAGCACAATGTTACATAGTTTTAGAGACCCATTACATTCTGAAAAGCAAACAGTTGGGATATAAAGTAAGAGCAACCTGGATATTTGATTGAAAATGTTAGGAAACCACAATACAGCACAATGTTACATAGTTTTAGAGACCCATTACATTCTGAAAAGCAAACTGTTAGGATATTAAGAGCAACCTGGATATTTGACTCAAAATGTTAGGAAAGCACCATACAGCACAATGTTACATAGTTTTATAGACCCATTACATTCTGAAAAGCAAACAGTTGGGATATAAAGTAAGAGCAACCTGGATATTTTAATCAAAATGTTAGGAAAAAACCATACAGTACAATGTCACACCATAAGGCACTACACAACATTGTTTTAAAGATGCAATACATTCTGAAAAGCAAACTGTTAGGATATTAAGTAAGAGCAACCTGGATATTTGACTCAAAAGGTTAGGAAAGTATAATGTTACATAGTTTTAGAGACCCATTACATTCTGAAAAGCAAACAGTTGGGATATAAAGTAAGAGCAACCTGGATATTTTAATCAAAATGTTAGGAAAAAACCATACAGTACAATGTCACACCATAAGGCACTACACAACATTGTTTTAAAGATGCAATACATTCTGAAAAGCAAACTGTTAGGATATTAAGTAAGAGCAACCTGGATATTTGACTCAAAAGGTTAGGAAAGTATAATGTTACATAGTTTTAGAGACCCATTACATTCTGAAAAGCAAACAGTTGGGATATAAAGTAAGAGCAACCTGGATATTTGATTCAAAATGTTAGGAAAAAACCATACAGTACAATGTCACACCATAAGGCACTACACAACATAGTTTTAAAGATGCAATACATTCTGAAAAGCAAACTGTTAGGATATTAAGAGCAACCTGGATATTTGACTCAAAGGGTTAGGAAAGCACAATACAGCACAATGTTACATAGTTTTAGAGACCCATTACATTCTGAAAAGCAAACAGTTGGGATATAAAGTAAGAGCAACTTGGATATTTGACTCAAAGGGTTAGGAAAGCACAATACAGCACAATGTTACATAGTTTTAGAGACCCATTACATTCTGAAAAGCAAACAGTTGGGATATAAAGTAAGAGCAACTTGGATATTTGACTCAAAGGGTTAGGAAAGCACAATACAGCACAATGTTACATAGTTTTAGAGACCCATTACATTCTGAAAAGCAAACAGTTGGGATGCTAGGAGCAAGCTGGATAGTTGACTCAAAATGTTAGGGAAAAAACCATACAGCATAATGTCACACCATACAACACAATACCACATAGTTTTAGAAACACAACACATTCTGAAATTGAAACGGTTAGGATATTAAGTAAGAAAAACCTGGATATTTGACTTAAAATGTTAGGGAAAAAAACCATACAGCACAATGTTACACCATAATACACAACATAGTTTTTGAAACACATTACATTCTGAAATAGAAACGGTTAGGATATTAAGAGCAAGCTGGATATTCGACTCAAAATGTTTGGAAAGCACCATACGGCACAACGCCACATAGTTAGAGACGCATTACAATCTGAAATGGAAACGATTAGGATTTTAAAGGAAAGCCAGCTGCAAATGGGGCTGACAATGTCAGGAAGGCACCATATAGCACAATGTCATGCCGCACGGTACCATACGGCACAACATGATGCTATACTAACTGTGCCGGCAAGCGTACCCTACCGGCGCAAGTGACAATTAAGTCTAACGGTTGTAGGGATGCTGAATACTGGTTTAACCCAGATATTCAAACAATTAGGATATTAAGAAAAAGCAAGCTGGATATGGGACGGACGTTAGGAAGGCACCATATAGCACAATGCCATGCCGCACGGCACAATACGGCACAGCATGATGCTATACTAACTGTGCCGGCAAGCGTACCCTAACGGCGCAAGTGACAATTAAGTCTAACGGTTGTATGGATGCTGAATACTGGTTTAAACCAGATATTCAAACTATTAGGATATTAAGAAAAAGCAAGCTGGATATGGGACTGAAAATGGTACAAAGGCACCATACAGCACTGCATAGTTTTAGAGACGCATTATATTATGAAATGCAAACTATTAGGATTTGAAATGAAAGCAAGCTGGAAATGGGCTGACAACTTCAGCAAGGCACAATACAGCCATCAGAACATGTTATACCCAGCAATACAAACTATTACGATATGAAAGGAAGATAGTTATGTAAAACGAATACAAAAGATATTTACCTGTGCACTGAAGCCAACAAACATCTAGTCCGGCAGCTTCGGAAACACAATAGTTTGCAGCACTGGATCCTGATGCTCGCTTTTAATGTCACCCACAGAGCTGTCCTTCGTGTTTGAAGACATTTGCTTCCTCTTGCAAATTTGCTAATGGATGAAGCACACCATTTTCTTTCAGATACCCAAAAACCTCAACATTCAAAAGAGTAGCTGCCCTAGTGAGAAGTGGAAACAATACTAGTAAGTAAAGTCTGTAAACAATATAAAACGGACCATTTCAAATGCAAAACACCCTACAGGAAGTCAACAAATCACATGATGCCATAATGGAAGGCACCTTATAGAACTGGATATACTTAAAACTTGGACCATTAAGGTGCCTTGAAAAGCAAGTTTGAGGAACTTTGTATTAGGATATTAGGAAAAAGCAAGTTGCATATGGGAGAGAGAAAACTTTAGGTAGACACCATACAGAACAATGCCACGACATACGGCACAACACCACATAGTTTTAGAAACGCATTACATTCGGAAATAGAACAGTTAGGATATTAAGAGCAAGCTGAATATTAGACTCAAAATGTTACGAAAGCACCATACAGCACACTGTCACACCATACAACACAATACCACAGTTTTAGAGACACAATACATTCTGAAATTGAAATGGTTAGGATATTAAGAGCAAGTTGGATATTTGACTCAATGTTGGGGGGGAAAAAACCCATGCAGCACAATGTCACACCAAAAGGCACAACACAACATAGTTTTAAGACGCAATACATTCTGAAAAGCAAACGGTTAGGATATTAAGAGCAACCTGGATATTTGACTCAATGTTAGGAAAGCATCATACGGCACAACACCACATAGTTTTAGAAACACATTACATTATGAAAAGCAGTTAGGATGTTAGGAGCAAGCTGGATATTTGATTCAAAATGTTAGGAAAAAACCATTCAACAATACCACAGTTTTAGAAACACAATACATTTTGAAATATAAACTGTTAGGATATTAAGAGCAAGCTGGATAATTGACTTCAAATGTTAGGAAAGTACCATACAGCACAATGTCATACCATACGGCACTCCGCCACTTTTTAAGACGCATTATATAAACGGTTAGGATATTAAGAGCACCCTGGATATTTGACTCAAAGTTATGAAAGCACCATATAGCACAATGTTACATAGTTTTAGAGACTCATTACATTCTGAAAAGCAAACTGTTAGGATGATAGGAGCACGCTGGATATTTGACTCAAAATGTTAGGAAAAACCCATACAGCACAATGTTACATCAAAAGGCACAATGCAACATAGTTTTAAAGATGCAATACATTCTGAAAAGCAAACTGTTAGGATATTAAGAGCAAGCTGGATATTTGACTCAAAATGTTAAGCAAGCACCATACAGCACAATGTTACATAGTTTTAGAGACCCATTACATTCTGAAAAGCAAACAGTTGGGATATAAAGTAAGAGCAACCTGGATATTTGATTCAAAATGTTAGGAAAATAACATACAGTACAATGTCACACCATAAGGCACCACACAACATAGTTTTAAAGATGCAATACATTCTGAAAAGCAAACTGTTAGGATATTAAGAGCAAGCTGGATATTTGACTCAAAATGTTAGGAAAAACCCATACAGCACAATGTTACATCAAAAGGCACAATGCAACATAGTTTTAAAGATGCAATACATTCTGAAAAGCAAACTGTTAGGATATTAAGAGCAAGCTGGATATTTGACTCAAAATGTTAAGCAAGCACCATACAGCACAATGTTACATAGTTTTAGAGACCCATTACATTCTGAAAAGCAAACAGTTGGGATATAAAGTAAGAGCAACCTGGATATTTGATTCAAAATGTTAGGAAAATAACATACAGTACAATGTCACACCATAAGGCACCACACAACATAGTTTTAAAGATGCAATACATTCTGAAAAGCAAACTGTTAGGATATTAAGAGCAAGCTGGATATTTGACTCAAAATGTTAGGAAAAACCCATACAGCACAATGTTACATCAAAAGGCACAATGCAACATAGTTTTAAAGATGCAATACATTCTGAAAAGCAAACTGTTAGGATATTAAGAGCAAGCTGGATATTTGACTCAAAATGTTAAGCAAGCACCATACAGCACAATGTTACATAGTTTTAGAGACCCATTACATTCTGAAAAGCAAACAGTTGGGATATAAAATAAGAGCAACCTGGATATTTGATTCAAAATGTTAGGAAAAATCCATACAGTACAATGTCACACCATAAGGCACTACACAACATTGTTTTAAAGATGCAATACATTCTGAAAAGCAAACTGTTAGGATATTAAGTAAGAGCAACCTGGATATTTGACTCAAAAGGTTAGGAAAGTATAATGTTACATAGTTTTAGAGACCCATTACATTCTGAAAAGCAAACAGTTGGGATATAAAGTAAGAGCAACTTGGATATTTGACTCAAAGGGTTAGGAAAGCACAATACAGCACAATGTTACATAGTTTTAGAGACCCATTACATTCTGAAAAGCAAACAGTTGGGATATAAAGTAAGAGCAACCTGGATATTTGATTGAAAATGTTAGGAAAGCACAATACAGCACAATGTTACATAGTTTTAGAGACTCAATACATTCTGAAAAGCAAACTGTTAGGATGATAGGAGCACGCTGGATATTTGACTCAAAATGTTAGGAAAAACCCATACAGCACAATGTTACATCAAAAGGCACAATGCAACATAGTTTTAAAGATGCAATACATTCTGAAAAGCAAACTGTTAGGATATTAAGTAAGAGCAACTTGGATATTTGACTCAAAAGGTTAGGAAAGCACAATACAGCATAATGTTACATAGTTTTAGAGACCCATTACATTCTGAAAAGCAAACAGTTTGGATGCTAGGAGCAAGCTGGATAGTTGACTCAAAATGTTAGGGAAAAAAACATACAGCATAATGTCACACCATACAACACAATACCACATAGTTTTAGAAACACAACACATTCTCAAATTGAAACGGTTAGGATATTAAGTAAGAAAAACCTGGATATTTGACTTAAAATGTTAGGAAAAAAACCATACAGTACAAAGTCACACCATAAGGCACCACGCAACATAGTTTTAAAGATGCAATACATTCTGAAAAGCAAACTGTTAGGATATTAAGAGCAACCTGGATATTTGACTCAAAATATTAGGAAAGCACCATACAGCACAATGTTACATAGTTTATAGACCCATTACATTCTGAAAAGCAAACAGTTGGGATATAAAGTAAGAGCAACCTGGATATTTGATTCAAAATGTTAGGAAAAAAACATACAGTACAATGTCACACCATAAGGCACTACACAACACAGTTTTGAAGATGCAATACATTCTGAAAAGCAAACTGTTAGGATATTAAGTAAGAGCAACTTGGATATTTGACTCAAAAGGTTAGTAAAGCACAATACAGCACAATGTTACATAGTTTTAGAGACCCATTACATTCTGAAAAGCAAACAGTTGGGATATAAAGTAAGAGCAACTTGGATATTTGATTCAAAAGGTTAGGAAAGCACAATACAGCATAATGTTACATAGTTTTAGAGACCCATTACATTCTGAAAAGCAAACAGTTGGGATGCTAGGAGCAAGCTGGATAGTTGACTCAAAATGTTAGGGAAAAAAAAACATACAGCATAATGTCACACCATACAACACAATACAATACCACATAGTTTTAGAAACACAACACATTCTCAAATTGAAACGGTTAGGATATTAAGTAAGAAAAACCTGGATATTTGACTTAAAATGTTAGGGAAATAAACCATACAGCACAATGTTACACCATAAGGCACAACACAACATAGTTTTTGAAACACATTACATTCTGAAATAGAAACGGTTAGGATATTAAGAGCAAGCTGGATATTCGACTCAAAATGTTTGGAAAGCACCATACGGCACAACGCCACATAGTTAGAGACGCATTACAATCTGAAATGGAAACGATTAGGATTTTAAAGGAAAGCCAGCTGCAAATGGGGCTGACAATGTCAGGAAGGCACCATATAGCACAATGTCATGCCGCACGGTACCATACGGCACAACATGATGCTATACTAACGGTGACTGCAAGCTTACCCTACCGGCGCAAGCGACAATTAAGTCTAACGGTTGTAGGGATGCTGAATACTGGTTTAACCCAGATATTCAAACAATTAGGATATTAAGAAAAAGCAAGCTGGATATAGGACGGACGTTAGGAAGGCACCATATAGCACAATGCCATGCCGCACGGCACAATACGGCACAGCATAATGCTATATTAACTGTGCCGGCAAGCGTACCCTAACGGCGCAAGTGACAATTAAGTCTAACGGTTGTAGGGATGCTGAATACTGGTTTAAACCAGATATTCAAACTATTAGGATATTAAGAAAAAGCAAGCTGGATATGGGACTGAAAATGGTACAAAGGCACCATACAGCACTGCATAGTTTTAGAGACGCATTATATTATGAAATGCAAACTATTAGGATTTGAAATGAAAGCAAGCTGGAAATGGGCTGACAACTTCAGCAAGGCACAATACAGCCATCAGAACATGTTATACCCAGCAATACAAACTACTACGATATGAAGGAAGATAGTTATGTAAAACGAATACAAAAGATATTTACTTGTGCACTGAAGCCAACATCTAGTCCGGCAGCTTCGGAAACACAATAGTTTGCAGCACTGGATCCTGATGCTCGCTTTTAATGTCACCCACAGAGCGGTCCTTTGTGTTTGAAGACATTTGCTTCCTCTTGCAAATTTGCTAATGGATGAAGCACACCATTTTCTATCAGGTACCCAAAAACCTCAACATTCAAAAGAGTAGCTGCCCTAGTGAGAAGTGGAAACAATACTAGTAAGTAAAGTCTGTAAACAATATAAAACGGACCATTTCAAATGCAAAACACCCTACAGGAAGTCAACAAATCACATGATGCCATAATGGAAGGCACCTTATAGAACTGGATATACTTAAAACTTGGACCATTAAGGTGCCTTGAAAAGCAAGTTTGAGGACCTTTGTATTAGGATATTAGGAAAAAGCAAGCTGCATATGGGAGAGAGAAAACTTTAGGTAGACACCATACAGAACAATGCCACGACATACGGCACAACACCACATAGTTTTAGAAACGCATTACATTCTGAAATAGAACAGTTAGGATATTAAGAGCAAGCTGATTAGACTCAAAATGTTACGAAAGCACCATACAGCACACTGTCACACCATACAACACAATACCACAGTTTTAGAGACAATACATTCTGAAATTGAAATGGTTAGGATATTAAGAGCAAGTTGGATATTTGACTCAATGTTGGGGGGAAAAAAAAACCATGCAGCACAATGTCACACCAAAAGGCCCCACGCAACATAGTTTTAAAGACGCAATACATTCTGAAAAGCAAACGGTTAGGATATTAAGAGCAACCTGGATATTTGACTCAATGTTAGGAAAGCATCATACGGCACAACACCACATAGTTTTAGAAACACATTACATTATGAAAAGCAGTTAGGATGTTAGGAGCAAGCTGGATATTTGACTCAAAATGTTAGGAAAAAACCATACAACACAATACCACAGTTTTAGAAACACAATACATTTTGAAATATAAACTGTTAGGATATTAAGAGCAAGCTGGATAATTGACTTCAAATGTTAGGAAAGTACCATACAGCACAATGTCATACCATACGGCACTCCGCCAGTTTTTAAGACGCATTATATAAACTGTTAGGATATTAAGAGCACCCTGGATATTTGACTCAAAGTTATGAAAGCACCATATAGCACAATGTTACATAGTTTGAGAGACTCATTACATTCTGAAAAGCAAACTGTTAGGATGATAGGAGCACGCTGGATATTTGACTCAAAATGTTAGGAAAAACCCATACAGCACAATGTTACATCAAAAGGCACAATGCAACATAGTTTTAAAGATGCAATACATTCTGAAAAGCAAACTGTTAGGATATTAAGAGCAAGCTGGATATTTGACTCAAAATGTTAAGCAAGCACCATACAGCACAATGTTACATAGTTTAGAGACCCATTACATTCTGAAAAGCAAACAGTTGGGATATAAAGTAAGAGCAACCTGGATATTTGATTCAAAATGTTAGGAAACTAACATACAGTACAATGTCACACCATAAGGCACCACACAACATAGTTTTAAAGATGCAATACATTCTGAAAAGCAAACTGTTAGGATATTAAGAGCAACCTGGATATTTGACTCAAAATGTTAGGAAAGCACAATAAAGCACAATGTTACATAGTTTTAGAGACCCATTACATTCTGAAAAGCAAACAGTTGGGATATAAAGTAAGAGCAACCTGGATATTTGATTGAAAATGTTAGGAAAGCACAATACAGCACAATGTTACATAGTTTTAGAGACCCATTACATTCTGAAAAGCAAACAGTTGGGATATAAAGTAAGAGCAACCTGGATATTTGATTCAAAACGTTAGGAAAAAAAACATACAGTACAAAGTCACACCATAAGGCACCACGCAACATAGTTTTAAAGATGCAATACATTCTGAAAAGCAAACTGTTAGGATATTAAGAGCAACCTGGATATTTGATTCAAAATGTTAGGAAAATAACACAGTACAATGTCACACCATAAGGCACTACACAACATAGTTTTAAAGATGCAATACATTCTGAAAAGCAAACAGTTGGGATATAAAGTAAGAGCAACCTGGATATTTGACTCAAAAGGTTAGGAAAGCACAATGTTACATAGTTTTAGAGACCCATTACATTCTGAAAAGCAAACAGTTGGGATATAAAGTAAGAGCAACCTGGATATTTGATTCAAAATGTTAGGAAAATAACACAGTACAATGTCACACCATAAGGCACTACACAACATAGTTTTAAAGATGCAATACATTCTGAAAAGCAAACAGTTGGGATATAAAGTAAGAGCAACCTGGATATTTGATTCAAAATGTTAGGAAAAAACCATACAGTACAATGTCACACCATATGGCACTACACAACATAGTTTTAAAGATGCAATACATTCTGAAAAGCAAACTGTTAGGATATTAAGTAAGAGCAACTTGGATATTTGACTCAAAAGGTTAGTAAAGCACAATACAGCACATTGTTACATATTTTTAAAGACCCATTACATTCTGAAAAGCACACAGTTGGGATATAAAGTGAGCGCAACCTGGATATTTGATTCAAAAGGTTAGGAAAGCACAATACAGCATAATGTTACATAGTTTGAGAGACTCATTACATTCTGAAAAGCAAACAGTTAGGATGCTAGGAGCTAGCTGGATAGTTGACTCAAAATGTTAGGGAAAAAACCATACAATACAATACCACATAGTTTTAGAAACACAACACATTCTGAAATTGAAACGGTTAGGATATTAAGTAAGAAAAACCTGGATATTTGACTTAAAATGTTAGGGAAAAAAACCATACAGCACAATGTTACATAGTTTAGAGACCCATTACATTCTGAAAAGCAAACAGTTGGGATATAAAGTAAGAGCAACCTGGATATTTGATTCAAAATGTTAGGAAAATAACATACAGTACAATGTCACACCATAAGGCACCACACAACATAGTTTTAAAGATGCAATACATTCTGAAAAGCAAACTGTTAGGATATTAAGAGCAAGCTGGATATTTGACTCAAAATGTTTGGAAAGCACCATACGGCACAACGCCACATAGTTAGAGACTTATTACAATCTGAAATGGAAACGATTAGGATTTTAAAGGAAAGCCGGCTGACAATGTCAGGAAGGCACCATATAGCACAATGTCATGCCGCACGGTACCATATGGCACAGCATAATGCTATACTAACTGTGCCGGCAAGCGTGCCCTAACGGCGCAAGTGACAATTAAGTCTAACGGTTGTAGGGATGCTGAATACTGGTTTAAACCAGATATTCAAACAATTAGGATATTAAGAAAAAGCAAGCTGGATATGGGACGGACGTTAGGAAGGCACCATATAGCACAATGCCATGCCGCACGGCACAATACGGCACAGCATGATGCTATACTAACTGTGCCGGCAAGCGTACCCTAACGGCGCAAGTGACAATTAAGTCTAACGGTTGTATGGATGCTGAATACTGGTTTAAACCAGATATTCAAACTATTAGGATATTAAGAAAAAGCAAGCTGGATATGGGACTGAAAATGGTACAAAGGCACCATACAGCACTGCATAGTTTTAGAGACGCATTATATTATGAAATGCAAACTATTAGGATTTGAAATGAAAGCAAGCTGGAAATGGGCTGACAACTTCAGCAAGGCACAATACAGCCATCAGAACATGTTATACCCAGCAATACAAACTATTACGATATGAAAGGAAGATAGTTATGTAAAACGAATACAAAAGATATTTACCTGTGCACTGAAGCCAACAAACATCTAGTCCGGCAGCTTCGGAAACACAATAGTTTGCAGCACTGGATCCTGATGCTCGCTTTTAATGTCACCCACAGAGCTGTCCTTCGTGTTTGAAGACATTTGCTTCCTCTTGCAAATTTGCTAATGGATGAAGCACACCATTTTCTTTCAGGTACCCAAAAACCTCAACATTCAAAAGAGTAGCTGCCCTAGTGAGAAGTGGAAACAATACTAGTAAGTAAAGTCTGTAAACAATATAAAATGGACCATTTCAAATGCAAAACACCCTACAGGAAGTCAACAAATCACATGATGCCATAATGGAAGGCACCTTATAGAACTGGATATACTTAAAACTTGGACCATTAAGGTGCCTTGAAAAGCAAGTTTGAGGAACTTTGTATTAGGATATTAGGAAAAAGCAAGCTGCATATGGGAGAGAGAAAACTTTAGGTAGACACCATACAGAACAATGCCACGACATACGGCACAACACCACATAGTTTTAGAAACGCATTACATTCAGAAATAGAACAGTTAGGATATTAAGAGCAAGCTGAATATTAGACTCAAAATGTTACGAAAGCACCATACAGCACACTGTCACACCATACAACACAATACCACAGTTTTAGAGACACAATACATTCTGAATTTGAAATGGTTAGGATATTAAGAGCAAGTTGGATATTTGACTCAATGTTGGGGGGGAAAAAACCCATGCAGCACAATGTCACACCAAAAGGCACAACATAGTTTTAAGACGCAATACATTCTGAAAAGCAAACGGTTAGGATATTAAGAGCAACCTGGATATTTGACTCAATGTTAGGAAAGCATCATACGGCACAACACCACATAGTTTTAGAAACACATTACATTATGAAAAGCAGTTAGGATGTTAGGAGCAAGCTGGATATTTGACTCAAAATGTTAGGAAAAAACCATACAACAATACCACAGTTTTAGAAACACAATACATTTTGAAATATAAACTGTTAGGATATTAAGAGCAAGCTGGATAATTGACTTCAAATGTTAGGAAAGTACCATACAGCACAATGTCATACCATACGGCACTCCGCCAGTTTTTAAGACGCATTATATAAACGGTTAGGATATTAAGAGCACCCTGGATATTTGACTCAAAGTT
Organism: Pseudophryne corroboree; assembly: GCF_028390025.1. Classification (NCBI taxonomy): domain Eukaryota; kingdom Metazoa; phylum Chordata; class Amphibia; order Anura; family Myobatrachidae; genus Pseudophryne; species Pseudophryne corroboree. The sequence continues at coordinate 729,714,670 of NC_086444.1, read as the reverse complement.
ATGAAAGCACCATATAGCACAATGTTACATAGTTTTAGAGACTCATTACATTCTGAAAAGCAAACTGTTAGGATGATAGGAGCACGCTGGATATTTGACTCAAAATGTTAGGAAAAACCCATACAGCACAATGTTACATCAAAAGGCACAATGCAACATAGTTTTAAAGATGCAATACATTCTGAAAAGCAAACTGTTAGGATATTAAGAGCAAGCTGGATATTTGACTCAAAATGTTAAGCAAGCACCATACAGCACAATGTTACATAGTTTTAGAGACCCATTACATTCTGAAAAGCAAACAGTTGGGATATAAAGTAAGAGCAACTTGGATATTTGACTCAAAGGGTTAGGAAAGCACAATACAGCACAATGTTACATAGTTTTAAGAGACCCATTACATTCTGAAAAGCAAACAGTTGGGATATAAAGTAAGAGCAACCTGGATATTTGATTGAAAATGTTAGGAAAGCACAATACAGCACAATGTTACATAGTTTTAGAGACCCATTACATTCTGAAAAGCAAACTGTTAGGATATTAAGAGCAACCTGGATATTTGACTCAAAATGTTAGGAAAGCACCATACAGCACAATGTTACATAGTTTTATAGACCCATTACATTCTGAAAAGCAAACAGTTGGGATATAAAGTAAGAGCAACCTGGATATTTTAATCAAAATGTTAGGAAAAAACCATACAGTACAATGTCACACCATAAGGCACTACACAACATTGTTTTAAAGATGCAATACATTCTGAAAAGCAAACTGTTAGGATATTAAGTAAGAGCAACCTGGATATTTGACTCAAAAGGTTAGGAAAGTATAATGTTACATAGTTTTAGAGACCCATTACATTCTGAAAAGCAAACAGTTGGGATATAAAGTAAGAGCAACTTGGATATTTGACTCAAAAGGTTAGGAAAGCACAATACAGCATAATGTTACATAGTTTTAGAGACCCATTACATTCTGAAAAGCAAACAGTTAGGATGCTAGGAGCAAGCTGGATAGTTGACTCAAAATGTTAGGGAAAAAACCATACAGCATAATGTCACACCATACAACACAATACCACATAGTTTTAGAAACACAACACATTCTGAAATTGAAACGGTTAGGATATTAAGTAAGAAAAACCTGGATATTTGACTTAAAATGTTAGGGAAAAAAACCATACAGCACAATGTTACACCATAAGGCACAACACAACATAGTTTTTGAAACACATTACATTCTGAAATAGAAACGGTTAGGATATTAAGAGCAAGCTGGATATTCGACTCAAAATGTTTGGAAAGCACCATACGGCACAACGCCACATAGTTAGAGACGCATTACAATCTGAAATGGAAACGATTAGGATTTTAAAGGAAAGCCAGCTGCAAATGGGGCTGACAATGTCAGGAAGGCACCATATAGCACAATGTCATGCCGCACGGTACCATACGGCACAACATGATGCTATACTAACTGTGCCGGCAAGCGTACCCTACCGGCGCAAGTGACAATTAAGTCTAACGGTTGTAGGGATGCTGAATACTGGTTTAACCCAGATATTCAAACAATTAGGATATTAAGAAAAAGCAAGCTGGATATGGGACGGACGTTAGGAAGGCACCATATAGCACAATGCCATGCCGCACGGCACAATACGGCACAGCATGATGCTATACTAACTGTGCCGGCAAGCGTACCCTAACGGCGCAAGTGACAATTAAGTCTAATGGTTGTATGGATGCTGAATACTGGTTTAAACCAGATATTCAAACTATTAGGATATTAAGAAAAAGCAAGCTGGATATGGGACTGAAAATGGTACAAAGGCACCATACAGCACTGCATAGTTTTAGAGACGCATTATATTATGAAATGCAAACTATTAGGATTTGAAATGAAAGCAAGCTGGAAATGGGCTGACAACTTCAGCAAGGCACAATACAGCCATCAGAACATGTTATACCCAGCAATACAAACTATTACGATATGAAAGGAAGATAGTTATGTAAAACGAATACAAAAGATATTTACCTGTGCACTGAAGCCAACAAACATCTAGTCCGGCAGCTTCGGAAACACAATAGTTTGCAGCACTGGATCCTGATGCTCGCTTTTAATGTCACCCACAGAGCTGTCCTTCGTGTTTGAAGACATTTGCTTCCTCTTGCAAATTTGCTAATGGATGAAGCACACCATTTTCTTTCAAGTACCCAAAAACCTCAACATTCAAAAGAGTAGCTGCCCTAGTGAGAAGTGGAAACAATACTAGTAAGTAAAGTCTGTAAACAATATAAAACAGACCATTTCAAATGCAAAACACCCTACAGGAAGTCAACAAATCACATGATGCCATAATGGAAGGCACCTTATAGAACTGGATATACTTAAAACTTGGACCATTAAGGTGCCTTGAAAAGCAAGTTTGAGGAACTTTGTATTAGGATATTAGGAAAAAGCAAGCTGCATATGGGAGAGAGAAAACTTTAGGTAGACACCATACAGAACAATGCCACGACATACGGCACAACACCACATAGTTTTAGAAACGCATTACATTCGGAAATAGAACAGTTAGGATATTAAGAGCAAGCTGAATATTAGACTCAAAATGTTACGAAAGCACCATACAACACAATACCACAGTTTTAGAGACACAATACATTCTGAAATTGAAATGGTTAGGATATTAAGAGCAAGTTGGATATTTGACTCAATGTTGGGGGGGAAAAAACCCATGCAGCACAATGTCACACCAAAAGGCACAACACAACATAGTTTTAAGACGCAATACATTCTGAAAAGCAAACGGTTAGGATATTAAGAGCAACCTGGATATTTGACTCAATGTTAGGAAAGCATCATACGGCACAACACCACATAGTTTTAGAAACACATTACATTATGAAAAGCAGTTAGGATGTTAGGAGCAAGCTGGATATTTGACTCAAAATGTTAGGAAAAAACCAAACAATACCACAGTTTTAGAAACACAATACATTTTGAAATATAAACTGTTAGGATATTAAGAGCAAGCTGGATAATGGACTTCAAATGTTAGGAAAGTACCATACAGCACAATGTCATACCATACGGCACTCCGCCAGTTTTTAAGACGCATTATATAAACGGTTAGGATATTAAGAGCACCCTGGATATTTGACTCAAAGTTATGAAAGCACCATATAGCACAATGTTACATAGTTTTAGAGACTCATTACATTCTGAAAAGCAAACTGTTAGGATGATAGGAGCACGCTGGATATTTGACTCAAAATGTTAGGAAAAACCCATACAGAACAATGTTACATCAAAAGGCACAATGCAACATAGTTTTAAAGATGCAATACATTCTGAAAAGCAAACTGTTAGGATATTAAGAGCAAGCTGGATATTTGACTCAAAATGTTAAGCAAGCACCATACAGCACAATGTTACATAGTTTTAGAGACCCATTACATTCTGAAAAGCAAACAGTTGGGATATAAAGTAAGAGCAACCTGGATATTTGATTCAAAATGTTAGGAAAATAACATACAGTACAATGTCACACCATAAGGCACCACACAACATAGTTTTAAAGATGCAATACATTCTGAAAAGCAAACTGTTAGGATATTAAGAGCAACCTGGATATTTGACTCAAAATGTTAGGAAAGCACAATACAGCACAATGTTACATAGTTTTAGAGACCCATTACATTCTGAAAAGCAAACAGTTGGGATATAAAGTAAGAGCAACCTGGATATTTGAATCAAAATGTTAGGAAAAAACCATACAGTACAATGTCACACCATAAGGCACTACACAACATTGTTTTAAAGATGCAATACATTCTGAAAAGCAAACTGTTAGGATATTAAGTAAGAGCAACCTGGATATTTGACTCAAAAGGTTAGGAAAGTATAATGTTACATAGTTTTAGAGACCCATTACATTCGGAAAAGCAAACAGTTGGGATATAAAGTAAGAGCAACTTGGATATTTGACTCAAAGGGTTAGGAAAGCACAATACAGCACAATGTTACATAGTTTTAGAGACCCATTACATTCTGAAAAGCAAACAGTTGGGATATAAAGTAAGAGCAACCTGGATATTTGATTGAAAATGTTAGGAAAGCACAATACAGCACAATGTTACATAGTTTTAGAGACCCATTACATTCTGAAAAGCAAACTGTTAGGATATTAAGAGCAACCTGGATATTTGACTCAAAATGTTAGGAAAGCACCATACAGCACAATGTTACATAGTTTTATAGACCCATTACATTCTGAAAAGCAAACAGTTGGGATATAAAGTAAGAGCAACCTGGATATTTGATTCAAAATGTTAGGAAAAAACCATACAGTACAATGTCACACCATAAGGCACTACACAACATTGTTTTAAAGATGCAATACATTCTGAAAAGCAAACTGTTAGGATATTAAGTAAGAGCAACCTGGATATTTGACTCAAAAGGTTAGGAAAGTATAATGTTACATAGTTTTAGAGACCCATTACATTCTGAAAAGCAAACAGTTGGGATATAAAGTAAGAGCAACTTGGATATTTGACTCAAAAGGTTAGGAAAGCACAATGTTACATAGTTTTAGAGACCCATTACATTCTGAAAAGCAAACAGTTAGGATGTTAGGAGCAAGCTGGATAGTTGACTCAAAATGTTAGGGGAAAAAAACCATACAGCATAATGTCACACCATACAACACAATACAATACCACATAGTTTTAGAAACACAACACATTCTCAAATTGAAACGGTTAGGATATTAAGTAAGAAAAACCTGGATATTTGACTTAAAATGTTAGGAAAAAAAACCATACAGTACAAAGTCACACCATAAGGCACCACGCAACATAGTTTTAAAGATGCAATACATTCTGAAAAGCAAACTGTTAGGATATTAAGAGCAACCTGGATATTTGACTCAAAATATTAGGAAAGCACCATACAGCACAATGTTACATAGTTTATAGACCCATTACATTCTGAAAAGCAAACAGTTGGGATATAAAGTAAGAGCAACCTGGATATTTGATTCAAAATGTTAGGAAAAAAACACACAGTACAATGTCACACCATAAGGCACTACACAACCCAGTTTTGAAGATGCAATACATTCTGAAAAGCAAACTGTTAGGATATTAAGTAAGAGCAACTTGGATATTTGACTCAAAAGGTTAGGAAAGCACAATACAGCACAATGTTACATAGTTTTAGAGACCCATTACATTCTGAAAAGCAAACAGTTGGGATATAAAGTAAGAGCAACTTGGATATTTGATTCAAAAGGTTAGGAAAGCACAATACAGCATAATGTTACATAGTTTTAGAGACCCATTACATTCTGAAAAGCAAACAGTTTGGATGCTAGGAGCAAGCTGGATAGTTGACTCAAAATGTTAGGGAAAAAAACATACAGCATAATGTCACACCATACAACACAATACAATACCACATAGTTTTAGAAACACAACACATTCTCAAATTGAAACGGTTAGGATATTAAGTAAGAAAAACCTGGATATTTGACTTAAAATGTTAGGGAAATAAACCATACAGCACAATGTTACACCATAAGGCACAACACAACATAGTTTTTGAAACACATTACATTCTGAAATAGAAACGGTTAGGATATTAAGAGCAAGCTGGATATTCGACTCAAAATGTTTGGAAAGCACCATACGGCACAACGCCACATAGTTAGAGACGCATTACAATCTGAAATGGAAACGATTAGGATTTTAAAGGAAAGCCAGCTGCAAATGGGGCTGACAATGTCAGGAAGGCACCATATAGCACAATGTCATGCCGCACGGTACCATACGGCACAACATGATGCTATACTAACGGTGACTGCAAGCTTACCCTACCGGCGCAAGCGACAATTAAGTCTAACGGTTGTAGGGATGCTGAATACTGGTTTAACCCAGATATTCAAACAATTAGGATATTAAGAAAAAGCAAGCTGGATATAGGACGGACGTTAGGAAGGCACCATATAGCACAATGCCATGCCGCACGGCACAATACGGCACAGCATAATGCTATACTAACTGTGCCGGCAAGCGTACCCTAACGGCGCAAGTGACAATTAAGTCTAACGGTTGTAGGGATGCTGAATACTGGTTTAAACCAGATATTCAAACTATTAGGATATTAAGAAAAAGCAAGCTGGATATGGGACTGAAAATGGTACAAAGGCACCATACAGCACTGCATAGTTTTAGAGACGCATTATATTATGAAATGCAAACTATTAGGATTTGAAATGAAAGCAAGCTGGAAATGGGCTGACAACTTCAGCAAGGCACAATACAGCCATCAGAACATGTTATACCCAGCAATACAAACTACTACGATATGAAGGAAGATAGTTATGTAAAACGAATACAAAAGATATTTACTTGTGCACTGAAGCCAACATCTAGTCCGGCAGCTTCGGAAACACAATAGTTTGCAGCACTGGATCCTGATGCTCGCTTTTAATGTCACCCACAGAGCGGTCCTTCGTGTTTGAAGACATTTGCTTCCTCTTGCAAATTTGCTAATGGATGAAGCACACCATTTTCTTTCAGGTACCCAAAAACCTCAACATTCAAAAGAGTAGCTGCCCTAGTGAGAAGTGGAAACAATACTAGTAAGTAAAGTCTGTAAACAATATAAAACGGACCATTTCAAATGCAAAACACCCTACAGGAAGTCAACAAATCACATGATGCCATAATGGAAGGCACCTTATAGAACTGGATATACTTAAAACTTGGACCATTAAGGTGCCTTGAAAAGCAAGTTTGAGGACCTTTGTATTAGGATATTAGGAAAAAGCAAGCTGCATATGGGAGAGAGAAAACTTTAGGTAGACACCATACAGAACAATGCCACGACATACGGCACAACACCACATAGTTTTAGAAACGCATTACATTCTGAAATAGAACAGTTAGGATATTAAGAGCAAGCTGATTAGACTCAAAATGTTACGAAAGCACCATACAGCACACTGTCACACCATACAACACAATACCACAGTTTTAGAGACAATACATTCTGAAATTGAAATGGTTAGGATATTAAGAGCAAGTTGGATATTTGACTCAATGTTGGGGGGAAAAAAAAACCATGCAGCACAATGTCACACCAAAAGGCCCCACGCAACATAGTTTTAAAGACGCAATACATTCTGAAAAGCAAACGGTTAGGATATTAAGAGCAACCTGGATATTTGACTCAATGTTAGGAAAGCATCATACGGCACAACACCACATAGTTTTAGAAACACATTACATTATGAAAAGCAGTTAGGATGTTAGGAGCAAGCTGGATATTTGACTCAAAATGTTAGGAAAAAACCATACAACACAATACCACAGTTTTAGAAACACAATACATTTTGAAATATAAACTGTTAGGATATTAAGAGCAAGCTGGATAATTGACTTCAAATGTTAGGAAAGTACCATACAGCACAATGTCATACCATACGGCACTCCGCCAGTTTTTAAGACGCATTATATAAACTGTTAGGATATTAAGAGCACCCTGGATATTTGACTCAAAGTTATGAAAGCACCATATAGCACAATGTTACATAGTTTGAGAGACTCATTACATTCTGAAAAGCAAACTGTTAGGATGATAGGAGCACGCTGGATATTTGACTCAAAATGTTAGGAAAAACCCATACAGCACAATGTTACATCAAAAGGCACAATGCAACATAGTTTTAAAGATGCAATACATTCTGAAAAGCAAACTGTTAGGATATTAAGAGCAAGCTGGATATTTGACTCAAAATGTTAAGCAAGCACCATACAGCACAATGTTACATAGTTTAGAGACCAATTACATTCTGAAAAGCAAACAGTTGGGATATAAAGTAAGAGCAACCTGGATATTTGATTGAAAATGTTAGGAAAGCACAATACAGCACAATGTTACATAGTTTTAGAGACCCATTACATTCTGAAAAGCAAACAGTTGGGATATAAAGTAAGAGCAACCTGGATATTTGATTCAAAATGTTAGGAAAAAAACCATACAGTACAAAGTCACACCATAGGGCACCACACAACATAGTTTTAAAGATGCAGTACATTCTGAAAAGCAAACTGTTAGGATATTAAGAGCAAGCTGGATATTTGACTCAAAATGTTAAGCAAGCACCATACAGCACAATGTTACATAGTTTAGAGACCCATTACATTCTGAAAAGCAAACAGTTGAGATATAAAGTAATAGCAACCTGGATATTTGATTCAAAATGTTAGGAAAAAACCATACAGTACAATGTCAAACCATATGGCACTACACAACATAGTTTTAAAGATGCAATACATTCTGAAAAGCAAACTGTTAGGATATTAAGTAAGAGCAACTTGGATATTTGACTCAAAAGGTTAGTAAAGCACAATACAGCACATTGTTACATAGTTTTAAAGACCCATTACATTCTGAAAAGCACACAGTTGGGATATAAAGTGAGCGCAACCTGGATATTTGATTCAAAAGGTTAGGAAAGCACAATACAGCATAATGTTACATAGTTTGAGAGACTCATTACATTCTGAAAAGCAAACAGTTAGGATGCTAGGAGCTAGCTGGATAGTTGACTCAAAATGTTAGGGAAAAAACCATACAGCATAATGTCACACCATACAACACAATACAATACCACATAGTTTTAGAAACACAACACATTCTGAAATTGAAATGGTTAGGATATTAAGTAAGAAAAACCTGGATATTTGACTTAAAATGTTAGGGAAAAAAACCATACAGCACAATGTTACATAGTTTAGAGACCCATTACATTCTGAAAAGCAAACAGTTGGGATATTAAGTAAGAGCAACCTGGATATTTGACTCAAAATGTTAGGAAAAAACCATACAGTACAATGTCACACCATAAGGCACCACACAACATAGTTTTAAAGATGCAATACATTCTGTAAAGCAAACTGTTAGGATATTAAGAGCAAGCTGGATATTTGACTCAAAATGTTTGGAAAGCACCATACGGCACAACGCCACATAGTTAGAGACTTATTACAATCTGAAATGGAAACGATTAGGATTTTAAAGGAAAGCCAGCTGGAAATGGGGCTGACAATGTCAGGAAGGCACCATATAGCACAATGTCATGCCGCACGGTACCATACGGCACAACATGATGCTATACTAACGGTGACTGCAAGCTTACCCTACCGGCGCAAGCGACAATTAAGTCTAATGGTTGTAGGGATGCTGAATACTGGTTTAACCCAGATATTCAAATTATAAGGATTTTAAGAAAAAGCAAGCTGGATTTGAGACTGAAAATGGTATGAATGCACCATAACAGCAAATTGCCATGCCATATGCGGTACAGCACGGCATAGTTTTAAAGAGGCAAACTATTAGGATTTTAAATGAAAGCAAGCTGGAAATGGGACGGAAGTCAGGAAGATATAGCACAATCCCATGCTGCACTGCACAAAATGATGCTACACTAACTGTGCCGGCAAGCGTACCCTACCGGCGCAAGTGACAATTAAGTCTAACGGTTGTAGGGATGCTGAATACTGGTTTAACCCAGATAGTCAAACAATTAGGATATTAAGAAAAAGCAAGCTGGATATGGGACGGACGTTAGGAAGGCACCATATAGCACAATGCCATGCCGCACGGCACAGCATGATGCTATACTAACTGTGTCAGCAAGCGTACCCTAACGGCGCAAGTGACAATTAAGTCTAACGGTTGTAGGGATGCTGAATACTGGTTTAACCCAGATATTCAAACTATTAGGATATTAAGAAAAAGCAAGCTGGATATGGGACTGAGAATGGTACAAAGGCACCATACAGCACTGCATAGTTTTAGAGACACATTATATTATGAAATGCAAACTATTAGGATTTGAAATGAAAGCAAGCTGGAAATGGGCTGACAACTTCAGCAAGGCACAATACAGCCATCAGAACATGTTATACCCAGCAATACAAACTATTACGATATAAAAGGAAGATAGTTATGTAAAACGAATACAAAAGATATTTACCTGTGCACTGAAGCCAACATACATCTAGTCCGGCAGCTTCGGAAACACAATAGTCTGCAGCACTGGATCCTGATGCTCGCTTTTAATGTCACCCTCAGAGCTGTCCTTCGTGTTTGAAGACATTTGCTTCCTCTTGCAAATTTGCTAATGGATGAAGCACACCATTTTCTTTCAGGTACCCAAAAACCTCAACATTCAAAAGAGTAGCTGCCCTAGTGAGAAGTGGAAACAATACTGTACTAGTAAGTAAAGTCTGTAAACAATATAAAACGGACCATTTCAAATGCAAAACATCCTACAGGAAGTCAACAAATCACATGATGCCATAATGGAAGGCACCTTATAGAACTGGATATACTTAAAAACTTGGACACTTAAGGTGCATTGAAAAGCAAGTTTGAGGACCTTTGTATTAGGATATTAAGAAAAAGCAAGCTGCATATGGGAGAGAGAAAACTTTAGGTAGACACCAACAGAAAAATGCCACGACATACGGCACACCACCACGTAGTTTTAGAGGCACATTACATAATGAAATGCAAACTGTTAGGATATTAAGCGTAAGCTGGATATTTGACTCAAAATGTAAGGAAAACACCATACAGCACAATGTCATACCATACGGCACAACTTAACATAGTTTTCAAGACACATTACATTATGAAAAGCAAAAGGTTAGGATATAGGATAAGAGCAACCTGGATATTTATACCAGTTGAAATTCCACTGCAGGAAATTTCCTGTTCTCACACCAAGAGACGTAATTTTTTCCGAATACGGTGGTAATGTTTAGACATTACCCCCTTTCTGCTTGTAACAGGGTTGGAATAACTCTATTCGGGATCCCTTTCCAGGTTAGAATTTGTTGCTCAACCTCCATGCCGTCAAACCTAGCCGCGTTAAGTCTCGATAGACGAACGGCCCCTGTTGGAGAAGGTCCTTGCAAAGAGGTAGAGGCTACGCGTCCTCTAGGAGCATCTTCAGTAGATCTGCATACCACCAGGCCCTTCTTGGCAAGTCCAGAGCAATGCAAATTGCTTGATCCTTTTCTCTTTTTATTCTTTTGAGAATCTTTGGGATCAATGGGAGTGGTGGAAACAGACACCATCTAGCAGACCCATGGAGTCACCAGAGCGTCCACCGGCACTGCTTGAGGGTCCCTCGACCTGGAACAATACCACTTGAGCTTCTTGTTGAGAAGAGAGGCCATGTCGATTTGTGGAATTCCCCACCGACGTGTCAAGCTCCCGAACACCTCCGGGTGAAGGCCCCACTCTCCAGGGTGGAGGTCGAGTCTGCTGAGGAAGTCTGCTTCCCAGTTGTCTACTCCCAGAATGTAGATTGCAGACGCCACAACATGCCTTTCTGCCCAGAGGAGAATCCTTGTTACCCCTGACATTGGTGCACTGCTCTTCATTCCACCCTGTGAGTTTATGTACGTTACTGCCATCACATTGTCTGACTGAACATGAATGGCTTGATCTTGAAGATGCGATGCCTGTAGAAGGGCGTTGTATATGTCCTTTAGTTCCATAATGTTGATCAGAAGAATGGCTTCCTGACTTGACCATTTTCCTTGGAACTGTTCCCCCTGAGTGACTGCTCCCCAACCTCTGAGGCTTGCGTCTGTACTTAGCAGAATCCAATTATGAATCCCATACCTCCGTCCTTCGGTCAGGTGAGAAGTCTGAAGCCACCACAGAAGTGAAATCCTGGCTTTTGACGACAGGCAGATCCACTGGTGCATGTGAAGATGCAATACAGACCATTTGTCCAACAGATCCAGCTGGAAGGGCCTTGTGTGAAACCTTCCGTACTGCAGCACCTCGTAAGCGGCTACCATCTTTCCCAGAAGGCGAGTGCATAGAAACACTGATATCAGAGTTTGTTCTAGAACATCCCGCACCAGCGACCGGATCACAAATGCCTTTTCCAATGGAAGGAACACTTTCTGTGCCTCCGTATCCAGTATCTTCCCCAGGAACGGAAGCCTCTGCGTTGGCTGCACATGAGATTTTGGTAGGCTCAGAATCCATCCGTGATCCTGGAGTAGTCGAGTTGAGAGGGCAACGTTGACTAACAACCTCTCCCTGGATGGTGCTTTCATCAGCAGATTGTCCAGGTACGATATTATGTTTATTACCTGTTTGCAGAGGAGAAACAATTTCTGCCATTACCTTGGTGAACACCCTCGGTGCAGTAGAGGCCAAATGGCAGGGCCTGGAACAGGTAGTGACAGTCCTGTAAGGCAAACCTTAGATAAGCCTGATGAGGCAGACAAATCGGAACATGAAGGTACGCATCCTTGATAACCAGAGACACCAAGAATTCCCCCTCCTCCAGACCTGAGATCTTCGATCTCAGAGACTCCTTCCTGAACTTGAACACCCGTAAGTACGGTTCAATGACTTGAGATTTAAAATGGGTCTTACCGAACCATCTGGTTTCGGAACTACAAACAGGTTGGAATAATAACCCTGGTTTTGCAGCTGAAGTGGAACTGGAACAATGACCTGAGTCTGTACCAGTTTCTGAAATGCTTCCTGTAAAGTCAGATTTGCTTCTTGAGAAGCTCGTAAGACTAATTTGAAGAATCTGTGAGGTGGGAGGTCCTGAAACTTTAGTCTGTTGCCCTGGGCTATAAGATCTTTGACACAGGGATCCTGGCATGACGTTGCCCATATGTGACTGAAAAATCTCAAACGGGCTCCCACCTGTGTCTTCCAGGCAGTGCGGTCCACCATAATGCTGAAGGCTTAGAGGAAGCAGAACCGGGGTTCTATTCCTGTGAACCAGCAGTTGCTGGTTTTCTGGGTTTACCTCTATTGCCTTTGAAGCCCGTAGAAGAACCTTTGGCTTTGTTTTAAAACTTTGCTGTCTGAAAGGACTGCAGAGTTGGAGCAGTGTAGGATTTTCTAGCCGGATGAGCTGCGGAAGGTATGTAGACTTACAGTTGTGCTCATACGTTTACATACCCTAGCAGAATTTGTGGTTTTCTGGCCATTTGTCAGAGAATATGAATGATAACTCAAACTTTTCTTTCACTCATGGTTAGTGGTTGGGTGAAGCCATTTATTGTCAAACAACTGTGTTTACTCTTTTTAAATCAGAAATTACCCAAATGACTGATCAAAAGTTTACATACCCTGGAGATTTTGGCCTGATAACATGCACACAAGTTGACACAAACAGGTTTGAATGGCTACTAAAGGTAACCATCCTCACCTGTGATCTGTTTGCTTGTAATCAGTGTTTGTGTATAAAAGGTCAGTGAGTTTCTGTACTCCTGAAAGACCCTTGCATCTTTCATCCAGTGTTGCACTGACGTGTCTGGATTCTGAATCATAGGGAAAGCAAAAGAATTGTCAAAGGATATATAAAACAGGAAAGGAATATAGAAAGATATCCAAGCAATTGAGAATGCCAATCAGCAGTGTTCAAACTCTAAGAAGTGGAAAATGAGGGATTCTGTGGAAACCAAATCACGGTCAGGTAGACCAACAAAAATTTCAGCCACAACTGCAAGGAAAATTGTTTGGGATGCAAAGAAAAATCCACAAATAACTTCAGCTGAAATACAGGACTCTGAAAAAAAAGTGGTGTGGTTGTTTCAAGATGCACAATAAGGAGGCATTTGAAGAAAAATGGGCTGCATGGTCGAGTCGCCAGAAGAAAGCCATTACTACGCAAATGCCACAAAGCATCACGCTTACAATACTCCAAACATCACAGAGACCAGCCTCAAAACTTCTGGAACAAAGTCATTTGGAATGATGAAACCAAAACTGAACTTTTTGGCCACAACCATAAACGTTACATTTGGAGAGGAGTCAACAAGGTCTAGGATGAAAGGTACACCATTCCTACTATGAAACACGGAGGTGGATCGATGATGTTTTGGAGATGTGTGAGCTACAAAGGCACTGGAAACTTGGTCAAAATTGATGGCAAGATGAATGCAGCATGTTATCAGAAAATACTGGAGGAAAATTTGCACTCATCAGCCCGGAAGCTACGCATGGGACGTACTTGGACGTTCCAACATGACAATGATCCAAAACACAAGGCCAAGTCGACCCGTCATTGGCTACAGCAGAATAAAGTGAAGGTTCTGGAGTGGCCATCACAAATTCTGCTAGGGTATGTAAACTTATGAGCACAACTGTACCTGCCATAGCATTGGATATCCACGTATCCAGTCTCCTGACCTCAATATCATTGAGCTACTCTGGGGAGATCTCAAACGTGCAGTTCATGCAAGACAGCCCAAGAATTTACAGGAACTGGAGGCTTTTTGCCAAGAAGAATGGGCAGCTTTACCATCTGAGAAAATAAAGAGCTTCATCCACAACTACCACAAAAGACTTCAAGCTGTCATTGATGTTAAAGGGGGCAATACATGGTATTAAGAACTGCGGTATGTAAACTTTTGATCAGGGTCATTTGGGTAGTTTCTGTTGTCATTATGATTTAAAAAGAGTAAAACACAGTTGTTTGACAATAAATGGCTTCACCCAACCACTAACCATGAGTGAAAGAAAAGTTTGTGAGTTATTCATATTCTCTGACAAATGGCCAGAAAATCACAAATTCTGCTAGGGTGTGTAAACTTATGAGCACAACTGTACCTGCCATAGCCTTGGATATCCACGTATCCAGTTCATCTCCAAAGAGGGCTTCACCTGTGAAAGGTAGGCTTTCCACACCCTTCCTGGAATCCGCATCCACTGGCGTAGCCACAAGCCCCTGCGTGCTGACACTGCCATGGCAGTGGTGCGTGCATTGAGAAAACCAATTTCCTTTATGGCCTCCACCATAAAGTTAGCAGAATCCTGTATATGCTGTAGGAGTAAAATGATCTCCCTCCTGGATAAGGAATCTTACCCGTCAATTAGATTACCTGACCATTTAGAAATGGCCCTAGAGATCCATGCACAAGCTATAGTGGGTCTCTGGGCCACTCCCGCAGCGGTGTACAGAGATTTGAGAGTGGTCTCAATCTTGCGGTCTGCAGCATCCTTCAAGGAAGCTGCCCCAGGAACAGGTAAAACTATCTTACGAGACAGCCTAGAAACCGATGCATCAACTAGAGGTGCGAGGGAAAAAGGTGTTAAACAGTCCGTAGTTTGGACACCCATACAAGCTCTTCTGAAGGGTTTAGCTGCTTTGTGCAGCTAAATACAGAGCTGTCATGCACCTTAACCAGTAATGGGTGTATGATTGGAGCAACTTGTATAGCTCCGCTAAACACCCAATCCTATAGACAACCAGCAGGGGGCGCATGAAACAACTGAATCGGCCCCATACTGTAAAAAAAACAGATTATAACATTAAAAACCATGAACTATGGGGATAATAAGAATTTACTTACCGATAATTCTATTTCTCATAGTCCGTAGTGGATGCTGGGGACTCCGTAAGGACCATGGGGAATAGCGGCTCCGCAGGAGACTGGGCACATCTAAAGAAAGCTTTAGGACTAACTGGTGTGCACTGGCTCCTCCCCCTATGACCCTCCTCCAAGCCTCAGTTAGGATACTGTGCCCGGACGAGCGTACACAATAAGGAAGGATTTTGAATCCTGGGTAAGACTCATACCAGCCACACCAATCACACCGTATAACTTGTGATCTGAACCCAGTTAACAGTATGATAACAGAGGAGCCTCTGAAAAGATGGCTCCCAACAATAATAACTAGTGATGAGCGGATTCGGTTTTACTCGGTTTTACTCGGTTCTCAAAACGGCATCTTATTGGCTCACGGATGTCACGTGTTTTGGATAGCCAATAAGATGCCGTTTTGAGAACCGAGTAAAACCGAACCTCGCTCATCACTAATAATAACCCGATTTTTGTAACAATAACTATGTACAAGTATTGCAGACAATCCGCACTTGGGATGGGCGCTCAGCATCCACTACGGACTATGAGAAATAGAATTATCGGTAAGTAAATTCTTATTTTCTCTAACGTCCTAAGTGGATGCTGGGGACTCCGTAAGGACCATGGGGATTATACCAAAGCTCCCAAACGGGCGGGAGAGTGCGGATGACTCTGCAGCACCGAATGAGAGAACTCCAGGTCCTCCTCAGCCAGGGTATCAAATTTGTAGAATTTAGCAAACGTGTTTGCCCCTGACCAAGTAGCTGCTCGGCAAAGTTGTAAAGCCGAGACCCCTCGGGCAGCCGCCCAAGATGAGCCCACTTTCCTTGTGGAACGGGCTTTTACAGATTTTAGCTGTGGCAGGCCTGCCACAGAATGTGCAAGCTGAATTGTACTACAAATCCAACGAGCAATAGTCTGCTTAGAAGCAGGAGCACCCAGCTTGTTGGGTGCATACAGGATAAACAGCGAGTCAGATTTCCTGACTCCAGCCGTCCTGGAAACATATTTTCAGGGCCCTGACAACATCCAGCAACTTGGATTCCTCCAAGTCCCTAGTAGCCGCAGGCACCACAATAGGTTGGTTCAGGTGAAAACGCTGGAACCACCTTAGGGAGAAACTGAGGACGAGTCCTCAATTCCGCCCTGTCCGAATGGAAAATCAGATAAGGGCTTTTACAGGATAAAGCCGCCAATTCTGACACGCGCCTGGCCCAGGCCAGGGCCAACAGCATGATCACTTTTCATGTGAGATATTTTAACTCCACAGATTTAAGTGGTTCAAACCAATGTGACTTTTGGAACCCAAACTACATTGAGAACCCAAATTGCCACTGGAGGCACAAAAGGAGGCTGTATATGCAGTACCCCTTTTACAAACGTCTAAACTTCAGGGACTGAAGCTAGTTCTTTTTTGGAAGAAAATTGACAGGGCCGAAATCTGAACCTTAATGGACCCCAATTTCAGGCCCATAGACACTCCTGTTTGCAGGAAATGTAGGAATCGACCCAGTTGAATATCCTCCGTCGGGCCTTACTGGCCTCGCACTATGCAACATATTTTCGCCAATTGCGGTGATAATGTTTTTGCGGTTACATCCTTCCTGGCTTTAGATCAGGATATGGATGACTTCATCCGGAATGCCTTTTTTCCTTCAGGATCCGGTGCTCAACCGGCATGCCGTCAAACGCAGCCGCGGTAAGTCTTGGAACAGACAGGGTCCTTGCTGGAGCAGGTCCCTTCTTAGAGGTAGAGGCCACGGATCCTCCGTGATCATCTCTTGAAGTTCCGGTTACCAAGTCCTTCTTGGCCAATCCGGAGCCACGAATATAGTGCTTTCTCCTCTCCATCTTATCAATCTCAGTACCTTGGGTATGAGAGGCAGAGGAGGGAACACATACACTGACTGGTACACCCACGGTGTTACCAGAGCGTCTACAACTATTGCCTGAGGGTCTCTTGACCTGGCGCAATACCTGTCGAGTTTTTTAATCATGTGGACGACTTCTGGGTGAAGTCCCCACTCTCCCGGGTGGAGGTCGTGCTGAGGAAGTCTGCTTCCCAGTTGTCCACTCCCGGAATGAATACTGTTGACAGTGCTATCACATGATTTTCCGCCCAGCGAAGAATCCCTGCAGCTTCTGCCATTACCCTCCTGCTTCTTGTGCCACCCTGTCTGTTTACGTGGGTGACTGCCATGATGTTGTCCGACTGGATCAACACCGGCTGACCTTGAAGCAGAGGTCTTGCTAAGCTTAGAGCATTGTAAATGGCCCTTAGCTTCAGG
Organism: Pseudophryne corroboree; assembly: GCF_028390025.1. NCBI lineage: Eukaryota > Metazoa > Chordata > Amphibia > Anura > Myobatrachidae > Pseudophryne > Pseudophryne corroboree. Next base: position 729,696,948 of record NC_086444.1, on the reverse strand, counting down.
ATATTAATGTGAAGTGATGTATCCAGGCTTGACCCTAAGCCCTGGATATTCCTTCCCTGTGTGACTGCTCCCCAGCCTCGCAGGCTGGCATCCGTGGTCACCAGGACCCAGTCCTGAATGCCGAATCTGCGGCCCTCTAGAAGATGAGCACTCTGCAACCACCACAGGATGGATACCCTTGTCCTTGGTGACAGGGTTATCCGCTGATGCATCTGAAAATGCGACCCGGACCATTTGTCCAGTAGGTTCCACTGGAAAGTTCTTGCGTGGAATCTAACGAATGGGATTGCTTCGTAGGAAGCCACCATTTTTACCCAGAACCCTTGTGCATTGATGCACTGAGACTTGGTTCGGTTTTAGGAGGTTCCTGACTAGCTCGGATAACTCCCTGGCTCTCTCTTCCGGGAGAAACACCTTTTTTCTGGACTGTGTCCAGGAACATCCCTAGGAAACAGAAGACAAGTCGTCGGAACCAGCTGCGATTTTGGAATATTGAGAATCCAATCGTGCTGCCGCAACACTACCGGAGATAGTGCTACACCGACTTCCAACTGTTCCCTGGATCTTACCCTTATCAGGGAATCGTCCAAGTAAGGGATAACTAAAATTCCCTTCCTTCGAAGGGATATAATTTCGGCCATTACCTTGGTAAAGACCCGGGGTGCCGTGGACCATCCCTACGGCAGCGTCTGAACTGATAGTGACAGTTCTGTACCATAACCTGAGGTACCCTTGGTGAGAAGGGTAAATTTTGACATGAAGGTAAGCATCCTTGATGTCCCGAGACATCATGTAGTCCCCTTCTTCCAGGTTCGCAATCACTGCTCTGAGTGACTCAATCTTGAATTTGAACCTCTGTATGTAAGTGTTCAAAGATTTTAGATTTTAGAATCGGTCTCACCAAGCCGTCTGGCTTCGGTACCACAATAGTGTGGAATAATACCCCGTTCCCTGTTGCAGGAGGGGTACCTTGATTATCACCTGCTGGGAATACAGCTTGTGAATGGCTTCCAAAACTGCCTCCCTGTCAGAGGGAGACGTCGGTAAAGCCGACTTTTGGAAACGGCGAGGGGGAGACGTCTCGAATTCCAATATGTACCCTTGAGATATTACCTGAAGGGTCCAGGGGTCTACTTGCGAGTGAGCCCACTGCGCACTGAAATTCATTGAGAACGGGCCCCCACCGTGCCTGAGCTTGTAAGGCCCTAGCGTCATACTGAGGGCTTTGCAGAGGCGGGAAAGGGTTTCTGTTCCTGGGAACTGGGTAATCTCTTCAGCCTTTTTTCCTCTCCCTCTGTCACGAGCAGAAAAGAGGAACCTTTTGTCCGCTTGCCAACAAAGGACTGCGCCTGATAATACGGCGTCTTATTTTGATAGGCGACCTGGGGTACAAACGTGGATTTCCCAGTTGTTGCCGTGGCCACCAGGTCTAAAAGACCGACCCCAAATGTCCCCTTTCAAAGGCAATACTTCCAAATGCCGTTTGGAATCCGCATCACCTGACCATTTTACTGGTAGAATTGGACAACGCACTTATACTTGATGCCAGTCGGCAAATATTCCGCTGTGCATCATGCATATATAGAAATGCATCTTTTAAATGCTCTATAGGCAATAATATACTATCCTTATCTAGGATATCAATATTTCCAGTCAGGGAATCCGACCATGCCAACCCAGCACTGCACCTCCAGGCTGAGGCGATTGCTGGTCGCAGTATAACACCAGTATGTGTGTTAATACATTTTTGGATACCCTCCTGCTTTCTATCAGCAGGATCCTTAAGGGCGGCCATCTCATGAGAGGGTAGAGCCCTTGTTCTTACAAGCGTGTGAGCGCCTTATCCCCCCTAGGGGGTGTTTCCCAACGCACCCTAACCTCTGGCGGGAAAGGGTATACAGCCAATACTTTTTAAGAAATTATCAATTGTTATCGGGGGGAAACCCACGCATCATCACACACCTCATTTTATTTCTCAGATTCAGGAAAACTACAGGTAGTTTTTCCCTCACCGAACATAATACCCCTTTTTGGTGGTACTCGTATTATCAGAAATGTATAAAACATTTTCCATTGTCTCAATCATGTAACGTGTGGCCCTACTGGAAATCACGGTTGTCTCTTCACCATCGACACAGGAGTCAGTATCCATGTCGGCGTCTGTATCTGCCATCTGAGGTAACGGGCGCTTTAGAGCCCCTGACGGCCTATGAGACGTCTGGACAGGCACAAGCTGAGTAGCCGGCTGTCTCATGTCAACCACTGTTTTTTTATACAGAGCTGACACTGTCACGTAATTTTCAACAGTACATCCACTCAGGTGTCGACCCCCTAGGTGGTGACATCACTGTTACAGACACTCTGCTCCGTCTCCACATCATTTTTCTCCTCATACATGTCGACACAAACGTACCAACACACAGCACACACACACAGGGAATGCTCTGATAGAGGACAGAACCCCACTAGCCCTTTGGGGAGACAGAGGGAGAGTATGCCAGCACACACCAGAGCGCTATATATATATATATATATACAGGGATAACCTTATATAAGTGTTTTTCCCCTTATAGCTGCTGTATGTTTTAATACTGCGCCTAATTAGTGCCCCCCTCTCTTTTTTTAACCCTTTCTGTAGTGTAGTGACTGCAGGGAAGAGCCAGGGAGCTTCCCTCCAACTGAGCTGTGAGGGAAAATGGCGCCAGTGTGCTGAGGAGATAGGCCCTGCCCCCTTTTCGGCGGCCTTATCTCCCGTTTTTCTGTATATTCTGGCAGGGGTTAAATGCATCCATATAGCCCAGGAGCTATTTTTTGCCATGTAAGGTATTTTTATCATGTTTTATTGCGTCTCAGGGCGCCCCCCCCAGCGCCCTGCACCCTCAGTGACCGGAGTATGAAGTGTGCTGAGAGCAATGGCGCACAGCTGCAGTGCTGTGCGCTACCTTATTGAAGACAGGAACGTCTTCTGCCGCCGATTTTTCCGGACCTCTTCGCTCTTCTGGCTCTGTAAGGGGGCCGGCGGCGCGGCTCCGGGACCCATCCAGGCTGGGCCTGTGATCGTCCCTCTGGAGCTAATGTCCAGTAGCCAAGAAGCCCAATCCACTCTGCACGCAGGTGAGTTCGCTTCTTCTCCCCTTAGTCCCTCGATGCAGTGAGCCTGTTGCCAGCAGGTCTCACTGAAAATAACAAACCTAAACTAAAACTTTCACTAAGAAGCTCAGGAGAGCCCCTAGTGTGCACCCTTCTCGTCGGGCACAGAAATCTAACTGAGGCTTGGAGGAGGGTCATAGGGGGAGGAGCCAGTGCACACCAGTTAGTCCTAAAGCTTTCTTTAGATGTGCCCAGTCTCCTGCGGAGCCGCTATTCCCCATGGTCCTTACGGAGTCCCCAGCATCCACTTAGGACGTTAGAGAAATACTAAAATGATGATCGGATTAATGCCTGAAGGTCACCTTTCAAACACTGGATGGCAATATCTTTTTCTAGTTTCAGTTTTTATAAACTATAACAAATAGCTTTTAAATGTACATAAGACTACACTATTTATTTTTAAACATTAAAGCAGCGGTTCTGTAACTGTGTGCCTAGGCACCCTAGGGTGCCTCGGGGTACTTGCAGGGGTGCCCTGCGATGGTGGTCCTGGATCAAATAAAAAAAAATCTATGGTCAATATAATAAACAAAACCTGGCTTCTGATCATAAAATATGTGGACAAACAGAAGTGAATCCTGTCCATTACCATATAACTGAACCGAAGAATGACATAAGCACAATTTACTTAATTTAATATTTTTTTCTGAATTTTTCAATATAAGAAACTTTTGGCCTAGGGGTGCAGTGAAAAAAATTCTGAAATTCTAAGGTGCCCTGACTCAAAAAAGTTTGGGAACCATGGCATTAAAGTAAAATAATTTCTAAGATAGTACAGGATATCTGTCCTGAGTAACAGCAATACAGAGATGGATATGTTTAAGACAAAACAGTATCCTATAACTATTGACTCCAGATACTTCATGCATTTCCAGTGGGGAAGATGGCTAAACAGGTTTTATGGAGTACAATTATCCCAAATAATATCATATATTTAACACACATCTTCCCATTGTTACCGGGCAATTATTTTAAATATATAATTCTGTATGATTTTTTTGTTTGACCTGTAACAATATACAGAAATTGACAGGATTCTTTGTTACCCAAGCTCTAAAGCATCTCTTTGGGATCAATTATATTCTAAGCGTCGAAAATTAGCTCCCGGGGATATACAATACAGTGCAATGTTAAGTCGGAGAATGCTGGTTCTGCTGACAAAACACTGTGTAGTCCGGGAGAACAGCATTCTCCGACTTAACATTGCACTGTATTGTATATCCTCGGGAGCTAAGTCGGAGAATGCAGTGTTTTGTCAGCAGAACCAACATTCTCCGACTTAAGTGCCTGGAACGATGCTGTTTCCACTGCGCTAAGGTCAAAAATCAGCATGCACCGTCACCTTTGTCGGATTTCTACTCACACCCCCCTGGGGGTGCGAGAAGAAATCATGTCGTCGGATGTAACAGCGCTATTGAATAGCCCCGGGAGCTGATTCCCAACACTATTCAACTCACTTAGGAGTATATGCAATTGCGGTCGAATTTCGGGACTTTTTCGACCAAAAAAAAAAAATCGCCAATGCAATTCAGTGCTTTCCGTCAAAAAAACGGACTTTCAAAATTCGACTTTTTGAAATTCGACTTTTTTGCAATGATACACATGCTGCAATTCGACCAAAGTCTATTCAATGGAAGTTTGGAAATTCGATAACAGTGCTTTTAGACAGTAAATTCGTCATTTTCAATCCGCCACACTTTGGAGGGTGAAACTAATAAAAAAAAATTAAAACATGTTTTTTTTGTATTTTTTTTTCTTGGTAATATCATATCTATTTATATTAGAAGGGATTAGGTACTTGGTTTGTCTTTTTTGGAGGCACAAGTATTATTTATATATTTTTAAAAATAATATTTTATTTTTTTTTGGGATGGAATGGTAAAATCCCTGAAAAAAATGGCGTGGGGTCCCCCCTCCAAAGCATAACCAGCCTCGGGCTCTTCGAGCTGGTCCTGGTTCTAAAAATGCGGGGGGGAAATTGACAGGGGTTCCCCCGTATTTTTAAAACCAGCACCGGGCTCTGCGCCTGATGCTGGTGCAAAATATACGGGGGACAAAAAGAGTAGGGGTCCCCCGTATTTTATACACCAGCATCGGGCTCCACTAGCTGGACAGATAATGCCACAGCCGGGGGTCACTTTTATACAGCGCCCTGCGGCCGTGGCATTAAATATCCAACTAGTCACCCCTGGCCGGGGTACCCTGGGGGAGTGGGGACCCCTTCAATCAAGGGGTCCCCCAGCCACCCAAAGGCCAGGGGTGAAGCCCGAGGCTGTCCCCCCCATCCAAGGGCTGCGGATGGGAGGCTGATAGCCTTGAGAAAAATGTCAGAATATTGTTTTTTCCAGTAGTACTACAAGTCCCAGCAAGCCTCCCCCGCAAGCTGGTACTTGGAGAACCACAAGTACCAGCATGCGGGAGAAAAACGGGCCCGCTGGTACCTGTAGTTCTACTGGAAAAAAAATACCCAAACAAAAACAGGAGACCGACACCGTGAAAGTAAAACTTTATTTCATACGTCGACACACACATACTTACCTATGTTCACATGCCGACATCGGTCCTCTTCTCCAAGTAGAATCCAGGGGTACCTGAAAAGAAAAGATAAATACACTCACCTCATCCATGGTCCAGAGGTAAATCCACGATCTTGTCAAAAAAACAAACCGGACACCCGTACCACACGGACTGAAAGGGGTCCCATGTTGACACATGGGACCCCTTTCCACGAATGCAGAGAGACCCCCCCCGTGACAGCTGTCACTGAAAGGTCTCGTAAGCCAATCAGCGAGCGCAACGTCTTTGCACTCTGCTGATTGGCTCTGTGCGCGTCTGAGCTGACAGCGCATCGCAAAGCCTCTCCATTATATTCAATGGTGGGAACTTTGCGGCTAGCGATGGGGTCACCCGCCGGTCAGCGGCTGACCGCGGGTAACCCCACCGCTGACGGCAAAATTCCCACCATTGAAAGTAATGGGAGAAACTTTGCGATGCGCTGTCTGAGGTCACACGCGCACAGCCAATTAGGTGAGCGCCACGGAAGTAGCGCTTCCTGATTGGCTGAAGGGACCTCAGTGACAGGAGTCACGTGGTGTCCCGGCATTCGGGGAAAGGGGTCTGATGTGTAAACATGGGACCCCTTTCAGTCCAGCATGGTACGGGTGTTCGTGTTTTTTTTTTTAACAAGTACGTGGATTATCTCCCGGACACTGGATTGAGGCGAGTCTAATTTTTTTCACAGGTACCTCGGATCGTCGGAGACTGTGGCAGTCGGCGTGTCAACATAGGTAAGTATGTGTGTGTCGGCAGTGTGTAATAAAGTTGTACTTGTCAAGGTGTGCATCTCCTGTTTTTATTTGGGTATTTTTTTTCCAGTAGAACTACAGGTACCAGCGGGCCCGTTTTTCTCCCGCATGCTGGTACTTGTGGTTCTCCAAGTACCAGCTTGCGGGGGAGGCTTGCTGGGACTTGTAGTACTACTGGAAAAAACAATATTCTGTCATTTTACTCAAGGCTATCAGCCTCCCATCCGCAGCCCTTGGATGGGGGGGGGACAGCCTCGGGCTTCACCCCTGGCCCTTGGGTGGCTGGGGGGGGAACCCCTTGATTGAAGGGGTCCCCACTCCCCCAGGGTACCCCGGCCAGGGGTGACTAGTTGGATATTTAATGCCATGGCCGCAGGGCGCTGTATAAAAGTGACCCCCGGCTGTGGCATTATCTGTCCAGCTAGTGGAGCCCGATGCTGGTGTATAAAATACGGGGGACCCCTACTCTTTTTGTCCCCCGTATTTTTTGCACCAGCATCAGGTGCAGAGCCCGGTGCTGGTTTTAAAAATACGGGGAATCCCCTGTCAATTTTCCCCCCGCATTTTTAGAACCAGGACCAGCTCGAAGAGCCCGAGGCTGGTTATGCTTTGGAGGGGGGACCCCACGCCATTTTTTTCCGGGTTTTTCACGTTTTTTTAATTCGCGGCAAAATCCGGCAAATCGGCTGTTTTTCGCCCGCGGGACTGTCGAATCCGTTTTTCATTGAATATGGTGAATTCCGGCAGCCACCTGCCGGAATTCACCTGTCGAATTGTGTCGAATTAAAAAACGGCGATAATTTGCCGCGATTCGCCGTGAATTGCATATACCCCTTAGAATTGAATCGAGACCTTTGCTCTTTAGACAAGAATGATTATAAAATATGACTAACACAGAAACTGCTTCCATCATATTACTATACATCAAAGCACCCACTATTAGCCTGGTATGTCCCACAGCTCATGGAGAAGCAAAGCCACTGGCAAATATGCAGGTGAGGTGACTGGGTTAGACAATAAAGTGGCTCAGCCCATACATATAACAAAGGTGGTTTCAATGCACTGGACCAACCAACATGGAACTGTACATGTCGACAGGATTTGAGACTGCATTCAGCCACTGACAGCACAATTTCTATACATAGGACAAAAATTATATAAGTTTTAAGTGGAAGTAAACACTAACAATATTCTGCACAAAGCAACCTTTTAAATAAGGGTCGGTCAGATATTCTATACCAAGGACAGTTACCACTACGCTGTAATCTGCTCATATACCGCCAAACTATTCAATATATATTTTCAATAAAACATTTTTTCCATGATTTTGATATTTTTTCAACAATTTCTTCCTCTCATGTCACATGATGCATATTACTGAAATAGTACCAGAGATGTATTGTTACAATGATATTGAACTAAACCACAAATTGTTTAATGTTAAATTCAGTTTTTGATTGTCTATTATGTCCTCTCCGCAAATGCAAGTCAATATAGGCGAGTGAGGATCCGGTCTCTAGGTCGACAGTAACTAGGTCGACAGGGTCTCCAGATCAAAAGGTGGACATGAGTTTTTCACAGTTTTTTTAAACTTTACGATCCACGCAGACTACAATTGGAAATCGTAACCTTGCTCGAAGCATGGCGATCGAAGCGAGCCATGAGAGGGGACACAGTGCACTAATTGGGGTTCCCGGTCACTGTACGGAAAAAACAACATAAAAAAAACTCATGTCGACCTTGTAACCTGTCGACAGACCATGTCGACCAATAGAGGTCGACCTAGACACTGTCGACCTTCCATAACACACCCAGCGAGTGGAAATTTTTTAATTAAAATAAGATTTGGTAAGAATTAAATGAATGGTTAAAAAGGATCTGGCAAGCAGAAAGGTGTGAAAAGTGACCCATATGGGCACACAAATGGCACTTTTTGCAATCGTACCTAGCACTATGGTCATGTTTATGATAAAGCTAAATATTTATCGTATATATAACCCAATATGAGGTCTTAGAACACTGTACGCTATCTACGTAAGAAGTACCGTAAGGGTACGCAAGTTGCGTATCGATCGCTTAGCCGTGATCGAGACGCTCAGGCGTCACGTTCACTCACGGCCAAGTGATCACAGGCAGGCACGCTATTGGCTGTTGACTATCGTAATGATTCGCTATAGCGTAGCGGCGCTCGGGACCACGAGGAGATCACCAGCGATGCAGACGCTCACAACGTTAAACCTTTATATCTATACCTTTGGCAATGAAATACACAGCAAACCTTAGTGTAGAGACAAAGTGTAAGTGCAACCTTGTGTAACCTGATTAACTACAAAGCTGCTTGAGCGTCACCGATGCTCAGGGAATACTTAACACTAAAAGGAATACACAGATACCTGGGCTTAGGGTCCGAAACCTATTATATGTATTATGACTATTATACTTGCAAAAGAATCACAGTACAAAGCATACACTACAATATAACATAAACCAACTAACCAGATAACTATACAGGAAATACAATACAATACAATTAAGTCTAATCAAGGGAAAATACGAGAGAAAGAGAAGAGAGGGAGAGAGAGAAATGGCTCACAGTAAGACAATATGATTACGGAGAGAACTTACGCACAAGGGGAACGATCGCATGCGCCTCGATATCCAGCTCCCGATTATCAGCAATGAGAACCGTTGAAGAGAGTGAAGTTGGATATGGTCGGCCCGCTATTTATGCCCCACACACAATACAATTCAATGGTCCCTACAATCTCATTGTTCATTGGACATAGGAATTCGGCTCTGCATTATAACAAAAGGTCATAGGTTGATTCATACAGGTGGGCTGTGACTATTTCCAACTGCTCAGGTGGGAGGGAAACTGGGTTTCCCGCCGCATGGGTAATAAAGTGCAAATAAAGTAAATGTTCATAAACTTCTTATGTCCATAACTATTCGCACGAGCGATTGATCTGTTTCAAACCAACACCGGAATATTTCTAATTAAATATTCTTCCGATGGATACTAAACACCACTGTATTACTCCTGTCTGACCCTTCGTATCAAACAAAGAGGGATTCCTCTGTTCATAAACATTCTATATTAACCAAACTTTCAGAATCTATCAAAGGGACCATGATCTACAAAATACATTATTACTGAAAATATGTTACGATTGAGTCGCACGCTACAACCACAAACTCTACCGTAAATACGCATACCATGCGCCTGCGGGTGCCCGCGACTGTGAGTATGCGCACGTACGGGAGAGCGTACGCATGCGCAGCACGGACCTGTGTGAGGTGCAAATATGGTAGTGTGCATAGAGATATTTTTCTGACTTTGACAGTCCACCCTTTGGCAGTCAATAATAACTGCCACTTCCTGAAAACATTTCAAAAGGAGAAAAATATATGTTAGGGGTTAATTCATTTCCATGGTTGGGTAAGGGAGGAGAGAGGAGTAGGTGTGAAGAGGGTATGACCTAGTGAGATAGCAGAAGCATGTGTGTATGAATCCGTGTTTGGGGGGTCATGCATCATCGTGCCGTACGTGTTGTAAATCAAGCTTCGAGGTATTGCGAAGTACACATTTGAATTCCTTCTTATCCCGTGGTACGGGTCTGTGGATGGGCTGTCAAACTTTACCGAGCTCTTTTCGGATTTTGAACAAAATGGGGAGCACATTTTAGTTGATGATACATGAATAGGGGAGGTATGTGGTTGCTGATATTTGTGCCTGTATTCCCTATCGACTATGTGTGTTATTACCTGAGGGTTGTAGAGATGAAGATAAAGAACACTTATGGGAAATGCAGTGGTATTCTATGTCAGGTTAATGTACATCTGTCGGTTGAAGTTTTGTTCGGTATCAGTTGAAAGTCGTCTTCTTTGCGCTGTTTTGCTCATTAGGCGTGAGCAATAAGCTTTGTCAATGCCATTAGATTTACAAAAAATGTTGGGCTAGCGTAATTTTAAGAATTCTAGGGAAACTGGGGATCCATGGCAAAGTTCATCAAATGTCCATATCTCAAGTGGTCAAAACTTCTTCTTTGGTCTATCCGTTGTCTGTATAGCGTCTCGTCAACTTCCTCGTCCAAGTGGGTCTTTTTATCTTGGAGAAAAACCAGAAAAACAGGTGAAAGAAACGGACCGTAGAAATCGCATTTTCATCACATCATTGTTTCTATCGTTGGGTCGTAAATCAAATCCAGGTTAATTACAGTTTCCTCACTCCTCAAACTCATTACCTTAGTACGACGATTGCACCTCATTAAAGCCTGACCGCATCTAAATATCAAACCGATCGTTATGATAACACCTAAGATACATAGGAGAAACTTCCCAACATCCATTATGACTCCTTGAGCCCAGTCTCCCAAACCGGAGAACCAATTTCGCGGGTTCAACCATGACCCCCAACCAGTCAGCTCATTACCTACAGCAGCAAGAGTGAGATTGTGTTTTCGGCGAAATTCCCACTTCAATTGGAGAATATCGTCCATCTTTTGGTCTATGACCTCGACCGGATCCTCGGTGCTATTCGTGATATACGTGCAACACTTCACGCCGTACTGTGTTGCTAATGTAACACAATATCCGCCTGTCACTGCTGTGAGGTAATTAAGAACAGAAAAGACTAAACAAGAGAGCGCAGGCAGACTTAGCAAAATTCACAATTTTTTAAAACAGTGATCACAAAATAAGATAATAATAAAATGATTATGAATTAATTCCGTACTACCACTCCATATATTCCACACATTTAGAGTGCACTAGTATACTAGTATAATGACAATATGAAGTAATCCTGGAAATTTTAGGCAGCTGGTGTTTTAAGTGCTGCGGATCTTATCCATATAATAGTCTCATACTTGTATTAATTTGTTCAAAGTGAAAGTCACATGTATACAAAGTCAGTGCACTGTTGATTTGTGTTAAATATCTGTGAGTTACCTCCAATAGACAGAGCACCAGTTCCGTTTGGTTTAGTATATCCTCATATAGGGAATTAACGCTTACCGCTTCCTTGATGTGAATAAAGCACTCCCGAGTGCTCGGGTGTCTGTTTGTTCCAGCGGCTGTATCCACTGCTCTCTCCTTACTGAGTCTTGTCAGACTCCTGACTGCTCACCACTCCTATGGATCATCTGACGGTGCTGTAATTAACCGAAGTGCCGTTGATCCAAGGAGATAAGTTGATAGCCACGGTCCCCGTGTTTGCAAAAGGGACCCGTGCAGGTGGCTTTAATCGGGCAGATTCGGACCCGACAGTGGAAGTGAGCTGGCAGCCACGGTCCCCGTAATTCAAAACGGACCAGTGCAGGAGGCTGAACTCGGGCAGATTTTTACCCGACAGTGGAGTAGAGCTGGAACAGATAAAGTCCGTGAGAAATGGAGGTAGTAGGATGAAAGGTAGTCGGATCCTATAGCAACCCTGACGCGTTTCTCGACCGGCACAATCTGGTCGTTTCCTCAGAGGGTTATAGGTTGATTCATACAGGTGGGCTGTGACTATTTCCAACTGCTCAGGTGGGAGGGAAACTGGGTTTCCCGCCGCATGGGTAATAAAGTGCAAATAAAGTAAATGTTCATAAACTTCTTATGTCCATAACTATTCGCACGAGCGATTGATCTGTTTCAAACCAACACCGGAATATTTCTAATTAAATATTCTTCCGATGGATACTAAACACCACTGTATTACTCCTGTCTGACCCTTCGTATCAAACAAAGAGGGATTCCTCTGTTCATAAACATTCTATATTAACCAAACTTTCAGAATCTATCAAAGGGACCATGATCTACAAAATACATTATTACTGAAAATATGTTACGATTGAGTCGCACGCTACAACCACAAACTCTACCGTAAATACGCATACCATGCGCCTGCGGGTGCCCGCGACTGTGAGTATGCGCACGTACGGGAGAGCGTACGCATGCGCAGCACGGACCTGTGTGAGGTGCAAATATGGTAGTGTGCATAGAGATATTTTTCTGACTTTGACAGTCCACCCTTTGGCAGTCAATAATAACTGCCACTTCCTGAAAACATTTCAAAAGGAGAAAAATATATGTTAGGGGTTAATTCATTTCCATGGTTGGGTAAGGGAGGAGAGAGGAGTAGGTGTGAAGAGGGTATGACCTAGTGAGATAGCAGAAGCATGTGTGTATGAATCCGTGTTTGGGGGGTCATGCATCATCGTGCCGTACGTGTTGTAAATCAAGCTTCGAGGTATTGCGAAGTACACATTTGAATTCCTTCTTATCCCGTGGTACGGGTCTGTGGATGGGCTGTCAAACTTTACCGAGCTCTTTTCGGATTTTGAACAAAATGGGGAGCACATTTTAGTTGATGATACATGAATAGGGGAGGTATGTGGTTGCTGATATTTGTGCCTGTATTCCCTATCGACTATGTGTGTTATTACCTGAGGGTTGTAGAGATGAAGATAAAGAACACTTATGGGAAATGCAGTGGTATTCTATGTCAGGTTAATGTACATCTGTCGGTTGAAGTTTTGTTCGGTATCAGTTGAAAGTCGTCTTCTTTGCGCTGTTTTGCTCATTAGGCGTGAGCAATAAGCTTTGTCAATGCCATTAGATTTACAAAAAATGTTGGGCTAGCGTAATTTTAAGAATTCTAGGGAAACTGGGGATCCATGGCAAAGTTCATCAAATGTCCATATCTCAAGTGGTCAAAACTTCTTCTTTGGTCTATCCGTTGTCTGTATAGCGTCTCGTCAACTTCCTCGTCCAAGTGGGTCTTTTTATCTTGGAGAAAAACCAGAAAAACAGGTGAAAGAAACGGACCGTAGAAATCGCATTTTCATCACATCATTGTTTCTATCGTTGGGTCGTAAATCAAATCCAGGTTAATTACAGTTTCCTCACTCCTCAAACTCATTACCTTAGTACGACGATTGCACCTCATTAAAGCCTGACCGCATCTAAATATCAAACCGATCGTTATGATAACACCTAAGATACATAGGAGAAACTTCCCAACATCCATTATGACTCCTTGAGCCCAGTCTCCCAAACCGGAGAACCAATTTCGCGGGTTCAACCATGACCCCCAACCAGTCAGCTCATTACCTACAGCAGCAAGAGTGAGATTGTGTTTTCGGCGAAATTCCCACTTCAATTGGAGAATATCGTCCATCTTTTGGTCTATGACCTCGACCGGATCCTCGGTGCTATTCGTGATATACGTGCAACACTTCACGCCGTACTGTGTTGCTAATGTAACACAATATCCGCCTGTCACTGCTGTGAGGTAATTAAGAACCATTCTATGCTGCACCAGTTCTGTTTTATAAGCTTGAAGTTCCCTTCCCGTATATCTAAACGTGTCATCATACATTTCAGTGATATTATCTAACAAATTTGCGAGCGCCGATATGTATTTATAATTTAGCACTCCTCTAGCGGTGCGGGTGAAATCTAACGCGATTAAGAATTGAATCCCGGTGGATTCACTTATCAGATCAGAGGCCGGATGCTCTGTCTTCTCTATCAGGTGTCTTTTAACAACGTGCTCGTAGTGGGTGTGAGTATAAGGAGCTTGGGCACCACGATGTATGTCCTTCATTTTGTCATGTGTTACAGTCATCACTTCAGGCAATACTTTTCCAATATAACACAATCCTTCAGAGTTTGGGGCAAGCCACTTGTACGCCTTTCTCCCGCTTATGAAATATGCATCATCGGGGAGAACATATGGGACGGAGAAAGACATTACCATATTACACACCTTCCAGGTGAAATCTCCTAACCCTAATTCTTCCATCTGCTTAATACACGTATCAGGTTGTACGATATGTGCACAGTATCCTGGTGATACTTCTCCAACTCTAGTAATCCTATTTCCTAAGGTGTATCTATACCGGAAAGATTTTCCTCTACTGGCTATGTGGCGTACAAGCTCTGTATCTGTAGGCATTCTATCTGCTCTATGCGAAAAGGTCATGGTGTGGTTACTCCATGATACTTCCCAATTTCCCGGCTTTCTGGGATTGGAGATGTTAAAACATAATAGGGACCTATCCACGTGGTATTGGTGGAGCTTCAAACTAGGAGGGCTGGAGATATTAAACCTCCGGTCCACCGGTCTCCCACCATTTAACTCAAGTACCTCCCCTATCGTTAAAGGAAATGGTACTAGTCCTGATTTGCTATGACCCTGAGGTACTTGAGAGCATACCCAACAATCTGTTTTGTTTAATACATTACCCACTAAGGAGTGATAATCACTCAATGGATGCCGGTCCATATGGATATTAAAACTGGATTGGCATTTCTTTATGCACCCATCCTCAATGACATTGTTACAGAGCCTACAGATACAGTTTTCTTCAGCTAACAATCCGTCACAATTTCTTCTATGGTCAATGCTATCGGATCGTTTTCTGATACTCGCCTTTGCTTGTTGGTTAGGTTGATCTTGGAAAACTACGCCTCCATCTTTATCATCAGAACCCATTCCAGAACCTCTATCGACCTCCATGGTACTCTCGCCGGAACAGACTGCTCTGGTCAACATCATGGTCAACAGGAAAATCTGGATCACAGTCTCTTGGGGCAAGTCCATCTTTGAGGAGGAAACGAAGAAAAATGAGAAAGGGGAAAAAGAATTTTCAAGGGAGAGGGGATGGGAAGTGGAGAAAAACAATAAAAGGGAGTGGGGAGTCGACAACTGCTTTCGGTCTTCAAGGCTCAGGTGCCGCCTCAGTCCTCCTGGAACAGACACTCCAGTGATACAACCTCTACCGTCTGTTCCTTATCACGGGACTTCTCTGGATCAGCAACCTTCTTGCAGTGGGATGAATGGACCCACGTCTCTCTCTCAGCAACTTTCAATGCTGTAGTGCTAGTCAATAAGACCTGGTATGGTCCTTCCCATCTGTCAATAAGGCAACCTGAGCGTAGAAAATTTCGTATCATTACATAATCCCCAGGTTCAATGTCATGACAATTACTATCAGGTAGATCAGGAATCACCAACTTTAGATTATCATTTTGATTCCTTAACTGTTTACTCATGTTAATCAAGTACTTTACAGTTACTTCATTGTTACATTTCAAATCATCCTGAGGGTTAATCATGACATGCGGTTGTCGACCAAATAAGATTTCAAAGGGGGACAGATTAAGAGGGGACCTGGGAGTGGTTCTGATACTGTACAGTACAATGGGTAAAGCTTCTGGCCATGTCAATCCTGTCTCTGCCATCACTTTACTCAATTTATTTTTAATAGTGCTGTTCACTCTTTCGACCTTCGTACTCGCCTGTGGACGGTACGGAGTGTGCAGCTTGCTATCAATTCCCATCAACTTACACATTCCTTGAAAGACATCACCTGTAAAATGGGTACCCCTATCACTTTCGATTATTCTAGGGATACCATATCTACATACAAATTCCTGCACAATTTTCTTAGCTGTAAACATAGCGGTATTTGTAGCTGCAGGAAATGCTTCGACCCAATTCGAGAAAACATCTATACAAACAAGTACATATTTCAAATTCCGACAAGGGGGTAATTGAATGAAGTCAATTTGTATTACCTGGAAAGGGCCGCCGGCAGGTGGGATATGGGATGGTTCTGTAGGTATTGCCTTTCCAATATTCTTTCTCAAACAGGTAAGGCATGACATTGCTCTTTTACTCGCATGAGAGGAGAATCCTGGGGCGCACCAATAGGCTCTTACCAATTTGCACATTCCCTCCTTGCCTAGATGAGTCAGCCCGTGAGCTGCTTCAGCCAGACATGGAAGATATGCTCTGGGGGCCACTGGTTTACCATGTCCATCCGTCCAGAGCCCTGAGGACTCCTGGCCATATCCCTTTGCCTTCCAGACCGCTCTTACCTGTGTGGAACACAAATTTTGCATTTTACACAACTTCTGTGTGTTGATGGTATTGAATACCATCAGTTGTGTGGTGTCTGTCTGTATGGGGGTAGCAGCTGCTAACTTAGCAGCTTCGTCTGCTCGGCTGTTACCAAGTGATACTGGGTCTTGGCTATATGTATGTGCTTTACATTTGATAACAGCCACTCTGTCGGGTTCCTGTATCGCTGTTAGAAGCCTTTTTATGTGAGCTGCATGCGCTACCGGTGTACCAGCTGCCGTCATGAAATTTCTGAGGCGCCATAGGGCTCCGAAATCATGGACTACCCCGAATGCGTATCTAGAATCGGTGTAGATATTGGCTGACTTACCCTTAGCCAATTCACATGCTCTGGTTAGGGCGACCAGTTCAGCAACCTGGGCTGAGTGAGGTGGGCCTAGCGGTTCCGCTTCTATGGTGTCTTGGTCATCTACGACTGCGTATCCAGTACACAAGTCTCCCGAGTCTGACTGTCTGTGACAACTACCGTCCGTGTAGAACGTGAGTTCTGCATCTTCCAGTGGGTTGTCACTGATGTCAGGCCTTGCGGTAAAATTTTGGGTCAAATATTCCATACAATCATGTGTATCTTCCTTTGTATTAAATCCTCCTTCCCCATCATTCTCACCTTCCACCCTTTGTGCCTGACCAGGCACACCTGGGAGATATGTTGCAGGATTTAATGCACTGCATCTCCTTATGGTGATGTTTACGGGGGCCATTAGTGCTAATTCCCATCTTGTAAACCTCGCTGATGAGACGTGTCTGGTTTGGGCAGAATTCAATAAGGCTGACACTGCATGTGGTGTATGGATTGTGAGGTTGTGGCCTAGCACGACATCTTCGCTTTTTGTCACTAGCAATGCTATCGCAGCAACGCTTCGCAAGCATGTGGGGAGGGATCGCGCTACCGTGTCTAGCTGAGCGCTGTAGTATGCAACTGGCCTGCTGGCATCACCGTGTTTTTGGGTTAGTACACCTGCCGCGCAACCAGCATTTTCTGTTCCGTATAGTTCAAAGGGTTTCCCATAGTCTGGCATACCTAGTGCTGGTGCCTGCGTTAGGCACTGTTTGAGTCTCTCAAATGCTGTTTCGGACTCGTCTGTATGCGAAATCCTATCAGGTTTGTTTGAGGAGACCATTTCCTGCAAAGGTAACGCCAAAATGGAAAACCCTGGGATCCAATTACGGCAATACCCACACATTCCTAAAAACGTTCTGATCTGTTGCTGGGTTTGTGGCAGGGTCATGTCTCTAATTGCTTGGATTCTATCAGCGGTCAGGTGTCTCAGTCCTTGTGTTAGACAGTGTCCCAAATATTTTACCTTAGTTTGGCATAATTGCAACTTGTCTTTGGACACCTTGTGTCCGGTGTCTGAAAGATGAAACAGGAGCTGTTTCGTATCCTTCAGAGATGCTTCCAGTGAATCTGAACACAGTAATAAATCGTCCACATACTGTATCAATACTGATCCACTGTCTGGTTGGAAAGACTGTAAACAATCATGCAAAGCCTGGGAAAATATACTTGGACTATCTATGAAACCTTGGGGTAATCGAGTCCACGTGTATTGGACTCCTCTGTATGTGAATGCAAACAAATATTGGCTGTCAGGGTGCAGAGGTACCGAAAAGAAAGCGGAGCAGAGGTCAATAACAGTGAAAAATTTGGCAGTGGGAGGGATTTGCATTAGGATGACAGCTGGATTTGGCACTACGGGGAACTGACTCTCAACTATTTTGTTAATCCCCCTTAGATCCTGCACTAGCCTGTAACCCCTCCCCCCACTCTTTTTAACAGGGAAGATGGGACTATTGGCAGTGCTGGACGTTCTTACCAGAATGCCCTGTTGTAGCAAGCGCTCTATTACTGGGTAAACTCCTAACTCCACCTCTGGCTTCAGAGGATACTGTGGGATTTTTGGAGCTATCCTACCATCTTTTACTTGTACAACTACTGGAGCTACGTTTGCCATTAATCCAGTGTCCTGTCCGTCTTTAGTCCAAAGTGACTCTGGTATCTGAGATGTCATCTCTTCTACTTGGGATGGATTCCTATTTGTCATAATGGTATGTGACATTAATTTTGATGGGGAGTCTAACATGTCTCGCACTTCCTGAGCGTGATTCTCAGGTATGTCCAAGAATACACCTTCAGGAGTACAATAAATGACGCACCCCATTTTACACAGTAAGTCTCTTCCCAGGAGATTGGTTGGTGCCGATGCAGCCAGCAAAAAGGAATGCTTGGTATGCAAAGGCCCTATTGTAATCTCGGCTGGTTTGCTAACAGGGTAGTGCTGGACTACTCCTGTTACTCCCATGGCTGGAATTGTCCTACCAGTGGTTCTCATGCCCACTGTCGAATTTATCACTGACTTGGCCGCCCCTGTGTCTACAAGAAAGTTTACCAGCTTACCAGTTTACCAGCTACATTAATTGCGATCTCGGGTTCACTTCCAAGATTGGCAATTAATTTTACTGGCTGCAGATTACAGGTATGGCCACACCCCTATTGGGTATGGTGACCTCCCTGAATCCCGCTGGCAGCAACTACTTGTGAGGGAGATAGTTGGGAACTACCAGAGGCATGCCAGTCTCTGTTTGGGGGATATCTTTTTGTTTCCCCTGTATGTGGCTCATAACTCCGTTTCTGCGGACCTTGCTCCCAATGTCGTGTGTCGTGTCGTTGTCTAGGGGTTTGGTATGAGTTTCGTGGATTCTTTACTCTACAATCTCGTGCATAGTGTCCCTGTCTTTGACAAGAATAACATGTTACCATAGTTGACTTACCCACAGGGTTTGGTGGTACATACGCAGGCTGCTTTGTGGTCAGGGCCTGTATACTTACCGACATTAGCTTATCACTCTGCGACTCCCTGTGTCTGGTGATGTTTCGGTCGTGATCAATAGCAGCCTCTCTCAAAGTGGACACTGACAGACCTCGCCAACATGGTTGCGTGGTCTGTACCCTTGCCTTTAATGTTTCCTTCAAACCATCCATTAGTACAGATACTGCTACTTCTTGATGGTTTGGATTTGTCCTAATGTCCGCTATACCAGTGTACTTTGCCATTTCTAATAGTGCCCGGTGAAAATATTCTGCAGCTGTTTCTGACTCTTTTTGTTTAATGGAAAATATTTTGTTCCATTTAACAACTGCTGGGAAAAGCTCCTTTAACTGTAAGTTTATCCTTTTTACGTTATCTTTGTTGTACACATCTGTAAGAGGTACATCCAGATCTAGTCCACAATCAGCTAAAAATTGAGCTGAGTCGACATTGGAGGGTAAACAAGCTCTTAGCAATATCTGCCAATCTTTATTATTGGGCTCTAAAGTGTTTCCTAAGTCTGTGATGTATTTTTGGCTGGCAACTAAATCTTTTCTAGGGTCAGGGAATTCAGACACTATGGTCCTTAATTCCATTCGGGAAAATGGGCTGTACATGGCAATGTTCCTTATGGGAGTGGCTCCTGATGCGTCTGTTTTCCCATTTGGCACTGCTATTACTCTAACAGGTGTGATTCTAACAACCTCATTCTGTGTAGATTCTACAGGCTGTGGTGAAATTGTTTCAGTATAATGCATGGTGCCGTACTTACCAGTCGATACGACCTCACCTATCCCTCCGCTAGGGGCCTTTACTAATCTCGTGGGTAGAGCTGTGCCTACTGTGGTCTCTGCTATGGTGGCTGCTAGAGAGAGCGCTGAAATCGTTGCCGATTCGTCCTCTTGATCACACTCCTGAGGAAAGTTCAAAACAGGGTACAACTTGCACGGGTTAATACTTGTATGGGTTAATGGGTTAACATTATCATTAACATTTACACAGTTACTAAGTGATTGTGCGTTACACCTTAGTGCGTCCTTCTCCGCAATCAATTTCTCTCCTGCTATATATGGTGGCGGCGGGGCCGTGGCAATCAGTTTTCTGTTAGAGCCAGATCCTGCCGCCTGAGCCAAACCTCTCTGTATCTCACCTTCCTGTTGCCACAACTGTAAATAATCATAATGCTGAACTCGTCTCTTTGTTGATTTTATGAGACATATCCTCCTCCTTAAATTTTGTAACACCTCTGGGCTGAAGCTACCTATTCTTGGGAATTTCTCCCGGTCTTGTACCGTCATTCTCTCCCATTCATCACATAAAACCTCTGTGTGACTTCCATATTTCTCACACATTACGTACCTGGCCGATCCTACTGGACGGTTTACAGGATCAACCCGAACCGAGGTTGATCGCCCCCTACCTGAACAACTGGCCCCCATAACTCTGCAGGCGTTGCTTGCTCTACCTCTGATCTCTATATCAAGGTCTTCAGCGAACCCTTACAGAAAACCAGATTGTTCACAATAGGCTGACGGTGGCGGTTTACCGAGTACCCCACTCACTCGCCCACGCCGACCAATGCGACCTGATCACACCGATATGGTGCTGGCGCACTCGACCCAGGGCACCTATAAAAACCTTTGTTTACTGGAACATGCGAGGGTTATCCGCAGAACACTTACTCTTTCCAGTAAAGGTGAGGTTGTCAGATAGTTCCTGAGTGACCAGCGAACTTCCCTTCTTGAAAAAATAAAAAATTACACAAATCACGTCAGAATGTACAAATAGCGTTTGTGACCCCTTTACTCTAATGGTACTAGGTCAGATTACTAACTACTGTACACAATTACGTGCGGTCCAGTCGTTCAGTACACAAACAACTAAGCTTGTGTACGGAAAGACCAATGGAATCGAAACTTACGACTGCGAATTCCTTCAGCCAGAGCTTGTACGGCCTATATGGGTCTTGCACCAACCCTTCTTTTGGTGTTGTGCCTCTGAACTGTATAGCGGACTTCCCTGTTTACTGTACCTGGACCTGCTGGTCTACTATGACCTCCTGGTCTTGTTCTGTACGACCTCCTGGTCTGACCTCCTGGTCTTGTTCTATACTGGTCCGCTATACTCTAATGCTCAAATATACAGTTTTAAAAGACACTAGCGTTTTGTTCTTACCTCCGGTTCCCGGATTCCTTCAGCACTCTTTTATCTAAGCGAAGCAGACGCTTATCCCGTCAGCACTACGAGACAATCTCCCGCCCTTTGCTGAGGGATAATGTCTGCTGATCTACCTAGTGCAGATATGTGAAGGACAGGACGAGCCGCCAATTGATAAAGCTAAATATTTATCGTATATATAACCCAATATGAGGTCTTAGAACACTGTACGCTATCTACGTAAGAAGTACCGTAAGGGTACGCAAGTTGCGTATCGATCGCTTAGCCGTGATCGAGACGCTCAGGCGTCACGTTCACTCACGGCCAAGTGATCACAGGCAGGCACGCTATTGGCTGTTGACTATCGTAATGATTCGCTATAGCGTAGCGGCGCTCGGGACCACGAGGAGATCACCAGCGATGCAGACGCTCACAACGTTAAACCTTTATATCTATACCTTTGGCAATGAAATACACAGCAAACCTTAGTGTAGAGACAAAGTGTAAGTGCAACCTTGTGTAACCTGATTAACTACAAAGCTGCTTGAGCGTCACCGATGCTCAGGGAATACTTAACACTAAAAAGAATACACAGATACCTGGGCTTAGGGTCCGAAACCTATTATATGTATTATGACTATTATACTTGCAAAAGAATCACAGTACAAAGCATACACTACAATATAACATAAACCAACTAACCAGATAACTATACAGGAAATACAATACAATACAATTAAGTCTAATCAAGGGAAAATACGAGAGAAAGAGAAGAGAGGGAGAGAGAGAAATGGCTCACAGTAAGACAATATGATTACGGAGAGAACTTACGCACAAGGTGAACGATCGTATGCGCCTCGATATCCAGCTCCCGATTATCAGCAATGAGAACCGTTGAAGAGAGTGAAGTTGGATATGGTCGGCCCGCTATTTATGCCCCACACACAATACAATTCAATGGTCCCTACAATCTCATTGTTCATTGGACATAGGAATTCGGCTCTGCATTATAACAAAAGGTCATAGGTTGATTCATACAGGTGGGCTGTGACTATTTCCAACTGCTCAGGTGGGAGGGAAACTGGGTTTCCCGCCGCATGGGTAATAAAGTGCAAATAAAGTAAATGTTCATAAACTTCTTATGTCCATAACTATTCGCACGAGCGATTGATCTGTTTCAAACCAACACCGGAATATTTCTAATTAAATATTCTTCCGATGGATACTAAACACCACTGTATTACTCCTGTCTGACCCTTCGTATCAAACAAAGAGGGATTCCTCTGTTCATAAACATTCTATATTAACCAAACTTTCAGAATCTATCAAAGGGACCATGATCTACAAAATACATTATTACTGAAAATATGTTACGATTGAGTCGCACGCTACGATCACATAAACTCTACCGTAAATACGCATACCATGCACCTGCGGGTGCCCGCGACTGTGAGTATGCGCACGTACGGGAGAGCGTACGCATGCGCAGCACGGACCTGTGTGAGGTGCAAATATGGTAGTGTGCATAGAGATATTTTTCTGACTTTGACATTTAGTTGCTTTACGCAGCTAAACCTGACCTCTATGAGCGAAAGAGAGACAATTGAATATCACCCCCGCAATCTCCCGTGGCCATGATAATCAATTGAATATTGGCCTTTGTATGTGTTCTATACTGATTTAGACCACATAAATTACTACCAGGTGATAGACAGCAACAAGTTTCTCTTGCTGCAACCATACAGTAAGAGGTAGGCAAGGAATAGGAGCATTGTAATTACACCAAAATCTCAATTCAAAATAGCTATGTCAATTATGGAAAAGTTGACCATGGCAACCAATCAACATCTCCCTTACATATTATAGTTTGTACTTGATAAAGGCTTCCTTCACAGCAGATTGGTTTCCATTGGCAACTTCTCCACTGGCCCTTTTCTCCACACTTTTCATTACTTCATGAATAGACCACGAACTATTAATATGGCTATCATATATCACTGGAGGATTTGTATGTTCTTTGCTTATTTTTACCTATATGAAACAGCTTTATATGTGGGTGCTGTAGTGCATAGCCAGATTAAGGTGGGAGGATGCACTGCATACTGTACCCCAGACTCCCCTTTGTCACAGACATCACTAGCTTGCCCTCTTATGCAGAAGCAGAACCAGCAGCGGGAAGGACAGCAGGACAGTATGCAGAGCAGGCAGAGACATAGGAATATGGGGCAGATGTATTAACCTGGAGAAGGCATAAGGAAGTGATAAACCAGTGATATGTGCAAGGTGATAAAGGCAGCAGCCAATCAGATCCTAACTGTAAATTTACATATTGAAGCTGATTGGCTGGTGCCGTTATCACCTTGCACATATCACTGGTTTATCACTTCCTTATGCCTTCTCCAGGTTAATACATCTGCACCTATGTTTCATGAACTACTGACAGAGATTACTGACAAGAGGAGAGCTAGGAGGGTGGAGAGAGCTGTGACACAGGGATCCCAGCTTCTACACCATTTATTATACAACCGCCACCTTCCATACGGGCCCCCTGGTCTTAAGTGCCCTGGGCACCCCCAAGGCTTAATCAGGCCCTGCTGTGGAGGGTAACGTGTGCGCTGTTACTGTAAGGGGTGTGGGTGTAAATATATATATATATATATATATATATCTATATAAATAGAAAATAAACATCCCCGGGCGGAGGCGGCATAGACAGGGACAGAGGCGGTGACATATACGGAGGGCGGTACCGGAAGGTGACAACACACACAGCAGCCGCCTCTTGCCCCCGCCGCACACCGCTGACGGATCACACACACAGTCAGCGTGACAGCCTCATTACGGCATGTTACCACCTTCCGCCCCACTCCCTCACCTGGCCGACTCGGTGTGGTGGAGGCCGGCGGCAGCGGGTCACATCTGCATCGGTCTCCTCACACGCTGCTTCCTGGGTTGAACGTCACTTCCGGTCACCGGCTGCTGCAGTGCACCACGTGCAAATGTTTACTCCGTAGGAAAATGCGCGCCACTTCTCGGCGTTTTAAATACTGTACGGAAGTGGCGTTCCCTCTGACGTCACACGCTGGTCTCCCAGGCAACGTGACACGCACAGACCAGGAGGAGAGGTAACGCCCCCTCCTGTGCGGCTACAAGTCTGATGTCAGTAGCTCATGTGACTGCCGCTTCCACGTCATGCGGTGCATTGTGCGTGTAGTACTGTGTGCTGGTCCTGTGCTTCGTCTAAGTAGCTGATGCTATCATTAGCTATCTGTATGTCTGTCTTCCTTCTGTGCTCATCGGCTTTATGCATGTATCATCTGTGAGGACTAAATACATATACACATCTCTGTAATGATCATCTGTAGAGTGTTTTATGGTACGTTTGGGAAATAGTGTTTTGGACCCACCGTATGCTGGGTTGATAGCTATTGTGGGCAGCATACTATCTCTGTCTCGAGCCTCATGAACCCCTCCTGCGTCTCCTCAGCCACATACCTTCCCCTTGCATTTCTGCATGTAGCCTTGTGCCACTCCTGTGTCTCCAGCCTCCTTCCTGTGACTAGCATCATAGATCATTTTCTGCCTCATTCCACCATGATGGGCACCCCATAACTTGTTATAATAGGTAGATTGTAGGATTACTGGGATCATCCATTGCAGAGTGGGCAATTTATCTTTCCTCTGAGCTGCTTGCCTCCCTTTAACTGGTTTTAAGTGGTAGAAGTGTCACCACCAGTTGGTCCATCTGTACTGGTTCCAGCACACCTGCACTTGATTAACACGGTACAGCATTATACAAAATTTCTCTTACGTCCTAGAGCAGGGATGGGGAACCTTCGGCCCTCCAGCTGTTGATGAACTACACATCCCATTATGCCCTGCAACAGTTTTAGCAAGGCCAAATAGCAAATCTGTAGCAAGGCATGCTGGTATGTGTAGTTCAACAGCAGCTGGAGGGCCAAAGGTTCCCCACTCCTGTCCTAGAGGATGCTGGGGTCCACATTAGTACCATGGGGTATAGACGGGTCCACCAGGAGCCATTGGCACTTTAAGAGTTTGAGTGTGGGCTGGCTCCTCCCTCTATGCCCCTCCTACCAGACTCAGTTTAGAAAATGTGCCCGAAGGAGCCGGTCACAGCTAGGGGAGCTCTCCAGAGTTTCCCTAGAAAAGTTTTTTCTCTGGCTGGGTCCACAGGATTATCCACAGGATAACATTGGGATATTGTCGAGCGACAGCGAAAATGGCACCAACACGGTCACGAGCTTTCTGGCCTCCCAGGATGCATTGGGGCCTCCACTATATAGTCCCGCCCACTGATTCAGTCAGATCAGTTTTTTGCTTGGTGCGGCAGGAAGCCGCATGGTCACAGGGCTGCTGTGAAAGCAGCCTCAAGTTTTCATTACTTTATTTTTATAGACTTACTGTTTTTGTTTGAGCGACTTCTCTTAACAGCGTCTTAAACGTGTATTAGAAAGAGTCGCTCCAACAACTCCCCACCGGGTCGCAACAACGCTTACCTTCACGGTACAGTGCTGTCTCGACGGGCGTCTGTGTCGGATGTTCTAGCAGGTCCAGCAGACGTTACCAGGCTGTGGCCGGAGCATGGGGAGACAGTGAGTATATGGACTTCCTCTTACTAGAGGGGTCAGGACACAGCTACGCTGATTTGGTGGAGACTACAAACAGCGTGTTGATGCGCCGAACATCTCGAGTGTGACAGCGCTACGCTCCGGGGATCATAGGCGCCAGGACTAGGTGAGGCCGCGATCCTGGGAGTTTAAGTCAACAGGGGGGTTTCAGACGCTCTCCTGGCCGTCCCTCCTCCGAGTTCATGGCCAGTTCCCGCGGGTCTCTCGTTTCATGAACTGAATGACCTCACTTCCGGCTCAGACGCTACCACGAGGGTACTCGGTCGCAGCTTAGACGCTGCGGTTGTGTACACTGGATATAAACCCGCCCAGACCGAGTCGCAGGCCTTTAGTGTCTGCATGCACGTGGAGTCGCTCAGCGTCCGTGTCCGTTGGTGAGCGTCCGTGTCCGTTATCAGTTACCAAGAGCGGCAGTGTACACCAGTAGCGTCTGAATCCACTCAGCGTCTTTCGAGCGTCTTTGCTTGGATATGGAAGTGTGGTGAGTCTCCCTGTATCCCGCTCCCTGGAGGCAGGGTATACAGTACTAAAAATTCCTTCTACTTCTTAGTGTGCACTGTTAATTTTTAGTACCTATTGCATATGAGACCTGTATATTACTGTGTTTTCTGCATGTTATGTTGAAAAAGAACCAGTTAAACAGAAGTACAAATTTCCTACTTATGTATAAGTTATTATGGAGGTTGTATTCTCATATGACAATGTCTAATGCTTTAACATGTGACTGACTGCTAGTATGTGTGCTGACTTTTCTGTGTAATGTCAGTCCTGTTCTGACCCTCAAATCAGGTGCACTGTGGTCAGATTGATTTCACCTCTATATACTGATTATAGGGTGTGGTTCAGTCACAAAATTGTGTAGTCAATATCAGAAAAAATGTCTGTGAGTGGCAAAAGTGATGAGGAGAATTTGTCAAGCACTCCTACAGCCCTAACATGCTTATCTTGTAAGTCAGGGGTAATTGATATGATTCAATTGGTCACTTATGAGGGTTTGTGTGCAAACTGTTTCGCTTTTCAGCGAAGTAAAAAACAGGAGTTAGTTCAACCTCCAGTAGAGCCACCATGGAATATGTTCGCAAAGACACTGTCTTCAATAGCGGACAGGTTAGCTCCAGTAGCACCACCTCAGGGGTTAGGTTACACTATGAACCCATACATGCAGCTCCCTTCCTATGGTTTGGTTCCAGTAGCCTCTACAAGCAACCAAGGGGTAGGTAAGACTAAGACAGATACGTCTGTATGGCAGACTACACAAGAGGATACATCGGATGATGATGCGGAAACAATAGATTCAACTCCGTATGATGATCAGTCGCAGAGCTTTACTTCAGATGATGTAGCTGAACTCATTAATGCAGTAAAGGCTGTGCTTTCTCTGGAAGAACCAGCCAAGACAGCGTTAAAAGCAAAAGCACCTGTATTCAAACGAACAAAGTCAGTGAAAGCTGAATTTCCAGCGTCAGAGGAGTTGACGGAAATGATGGATGAGTCTTGGGCAGCGCCCGGTAAAAAGTATAAGATTCCTAGGAGATGGGATTCTTATTATCCATTTCCTGCTGGAGATTGTTCGAAGAGAGAAGTTCCTCCAAAAGTAGATGCACATGTTCTGCGACTCGTGCACAAATCTGCTTTGCCACTGTCATCTACCTCTTTGAATGATGTCACAGACAGGAGGGTAGAGAGCCTATTGAAAAATATTTTTTCTCTTGTGGGTGCAGTGGTAAGACCTGCTATGGCTTCGGCTTGGGTAGCAAAGGCAATGGGCGAATGGATAGAGGAACTAGAGAATGACATCCCCTCTCCTACTAGGGAGCAAGAGGATCGTCTTTGCCGTTTAAGACAATCTGCCCAGTATTTAGAAGAAGCAGCCATTGATGTAGGCACTGTTGCTTCTAAAGCTTCAGCCCTGGCAGTAGTCGCTCGCAGAGCAGTCTGGCTACGGACCTGGAAGGCAGATGCGGAGTCCAAGAAGGAATTGGAAGCATTGCCTTTCATGGGTAATATATTATTTGGAAAACCTTTATCGGATATCCTAGAGTCAGAGGCTGAATCGAAGAAGGTCAGATTTCCGGCTACCTACAACCCTAAGTCCAAGGGTTTAAAATGTCGCTCATTTCGCTGGCAAAGCAAAGCGAAAGGTAAAGAGGAGCCTAAACAACCCCAGTTTAAATCCAGGGGTAAGAAGCAGTGGGCTAGCAAAAAGCCAGCTTCCAAACCTGAACAAAAGCCCTCAGCCTGAAGAGACGGGCCTCCGCCTGGAGGATTCCAGGGTTGGGGGCTGACTCCTGCAATTTGCACACACATGGCAACAGTCAACAACAGATGCCTGGGTGCAGAAGGTAGTATCTCAGGGGTATGGGTTCCCATTCAGGAGGCAGCCTCCTCAAAGATTTTTTTGCACCAGCCCGTCTCGTATAGAGTCGAAGGCCAATGCCCTGCAAGAAGCAGTCCAAAAATTACTGCAGTCAGGTGTGATTGTCCCAGTACCTCCATCACAAAAGGGACAGGGGTATTACTCCAATCTGTTTCTAATCCAGAAACCAAATGGGTCATATCGACCAATTCTAAATCTGAAGATGTTGAACAATTACATATGGATCCCGAAGTTCCACATGGAGACGTTACGTTCCATAATGTTGGCTATGGAACCGGGAGACTATATGGTATCTCTGGATGTGCGGGATGCTTACCTACATGTGCCTATAGCACTATCACATCAGTGTTACCTCAGGTTTGCCATCCTCAAGGAACACTTCCAGTTCCAAGCTCTGCCCTTCAGGCTAGCTACAGCACCCAGGGTGTTTACCAAGATCATGGTGGTTATGGCAGCTTGTCTGCGCAAACAAGGGATAAGGATATTCCCATACCTAGACGACCTATTAATCTTAGCACAGTCGCAAGATTTACTGTTGAGCCATCTCCAACAGAAACGGGTGGCTCATAAATTGGGAGAAGTCGTCCCTGAATCCATCACAGCGGATGGTTCATTTGGGAGCCATATTGGATTCAGACCTACAGAGAGTTCTCTTACCAGAGAAGAAAATAGTCAAGGTGCAGGTCATGGCTCAGGAAGCGTTGCAAGCCCAGACAATGTCAGTCCATGCAGCAATGCGACTGTTGGATCTGATAGTATCAACGTTCGACATGGTGGAATATGCGCAATTCCACTCCAGACCATTGCAGCATCTCATTTTGACAAAATGGAACGGAAATCATCAAACAATAAAGAAGCAGATGATAAAGATTCCAGTAAATGTAAAAAGGTCTCTAGCATGGTGGCTACAGACAGACCATTTAAACAAGGGGAGACCCTTTTGGATAAAAGAGTGGCAAGTCCTGACGACAGATGCCAGCCTGCAAGGTTGGGGGGCGGTACTCGGAAGCCTATGGTTCCAGGGAAAATGGACCGCAAGGGAAAGTCGCCTGCCAATAAATCTGTTAGAAATAAGAGCCATTTACTTGGCCCTAGTTCAGGCAAAGGACAATCTACAA
The DNA here is from genome assembly GCF_028390025.1 of Pseudophryne corroboree. Taxonomy (NCBI): domain Eukaryota; kingdom Metazoa; phylum Chordata; class Amphibia; order Anura; family Myobatrachidae; genus Pseudophryne; species Pseudophryne corroboree. Next base: position 729,667,469 of record NC_086444.1, on the reverse strand, counting down.
GGAAGACCAGTCCAGATCCGCTCAGACAATGCGACGGCAGTAGCATACCTAAATCATCAAGGAGGGACTCACAGCAAGAGTCTGATGGAGGAAGTAACTCCCATTCTAAAGTGGGCAGAACTCCATCTCCCAGCATTGTCAGCAGTATTTGTCCCGGGTGTACTAAATTGGGAAGCGGATTTTCTCAGTCGGCACACCATTCAGGAAACCGAATGGGCACTACACCCAGAAGTGTTTCAGACACTGGTGAACAGATGGGGTCTACCGGAGATAGACCTTATGGCGTCTCGTCTAAACAACAAAGTTCCGAGGTACGGATCAAGAACAAGGGACCCAGGAGCAGTCCTGGTAGACGCACTGTCAGTAGAATGGAGGTTTCAGCTGGCATATCTGTTCCCTCCAATATCTCTGTTACCCAGAGTAGTGAGAAAGATAAAACAGGCAAAAGGAGCAATCATTCTAATAGCTCCAGCTTGGCCAAGAAGGCATTGGTACACAGATCTGTGGAGAATGTCCGTGGAAGCACCGATACTGCTCCCTCAACGTCCAGATCTGTTAATGCAGGGTCCTTGTTGTCACAGTCATCTGGATCGCCTGTCTTTGACGGCGTGGTTGTTGAAACCTCTATCTTAGAGGCTAAAGGATTTTCAAAGCAAGTAATCCAAACCATGCTTAGAGCAAGAAAGCCTTCTTCGGCCCGTGTATATCATAGAATATGGCAAGCCTATATTCATTGGTGTTCTGGAAAAAATTACAATCCAAGAGCCTTTAAAGTAGCTAGAATTTTGGATTTTCTGCAGGCAGGATTGGATAAGGGGTTGAAGGTTGCTTCCTTGAGGGTGCAAGTCTCAGCGTTGACTGTATGGTTTCAGCAGAAGATTGCTGACCTACAGGATGTACGTACTTTTTTCCAAGGAGTAGTACATATTCAACCTCCATTTGTTCCTCTTGCAGCTCCCTGGGATTTGAATTTAGTTCTTAAATTTCTCCAGGGTCCTTTGTTTGAACCACTTGAGAGAGCAGATCTTAAGTGGTTAATGGTTAAAGTTCTTTTTTTACTGGCAATGGCGTCAGCCAGAAGAGTGTCAGATTTAGGAGCATTATCATGTAAGTCTCCTTTCCTAAGTCTTTTTCCAGACAGAGCAGTTCTCAGAACGAGATCTAGTTATCTTCCAAAGGTGGTGTCAAAGTTTCACCTGAATGAAGAGATTGTAGTCCCAGCTTTTCAGTTATCGGGACTATCTGCGGGAGAAGCGTCACTGGACGTGGTCCGGTCTTTAAAAATCTACATAGATCGTACTAGTGCCATCAGGAAAACAGATTCCCTCTTCATCCTCTACGGATTCCATAGGAGAGGTTGGCCTGCTAGTAAACAGACGCTGGCGAGATGGCTCCGAATGGTAATATCTGAAGCTTATTCTCATGCAGATCTCCCTATTCCGGCTAATGTCTCTGCACACTCTACACGTAAGGTAGGTCCTTCTTGGGCAGCACAACAGGGTGCATCAGCAGAACAGATATGTAAGGCAGCCACATGGTCTTCCATAAACACATTCATCAGACATTATGCCTTGGATACTTTTGCCTCTCATGACGCAGACTTCGGGCGAAAGGTCCTCCTGTGCAATCAGGAGCGTCCCCACCACTAAAATGGCTTTGGGAATCCCAATGTTATCCTGTGGATAATCCTGTGGACCCAGCCAGAGAAATGAACGTTATGGTAAGAACTTACCGTTGATAACGTGATTTCTCTTATGTCCACAGGTATCCACAGGGATCCCACCCGGACGCATCTGATTTGAGGATCTAGACAAACTCAAAGTATTATTAACCTCAATAACCATAATTTCCACTCATTTTCAGTTTATTCTGAACACCTCACACCTCACAATATTATTTTTAGTCCTAAAATTTGCACCGAGGTCGCTGAATGACTAAGCTCAGCGACCCAAGTGGCCGACACAAACACCTGGCCCATCTAGGAGTGGCACTGCAGTGTCACGCAGGATGGCCCTTCCAAAAAACACTCCCCAAACAGCACATGACGCAAAGAAAAAAAGAGACGCAATGAGGTAGCTGTGTGACTAAGCTCAGCGACCCAAGTGGCCGACACAAACACCTGGCCCATCTAGGAGTGGCACTGCAGTGTCACGCAGGATGGCCCTTCCAAAAAACACTCCCCAAACAGCACATGACGCAAAGAAGAAAAAAAGAGGCGCAATGAGGTAGCTGTGTGAGTAAGCTAAGCGACCCTAGTGGCCGACACAAACACCTGGCCCATCTAGGAGTGGCACTGCAGTGTCAGGCCGGATGGCCCTTCCAAAAAATACTCCCCAAACAGCACATGACGCAAAGAAGAAAAAAAAGAGGCGCAATGAGGTAGCTGTGTGACTAAGATAAGTGACCCTAGTGGCCGACACAAACACCTGGCCCATCTAGGAGTGGCACTGCAGTGTCACGCAGGATGGCCCTTCCAAAAAACACTCCCCAAACAGCACATGACGCAAAGAAGAAAAAAAAGAGGCGCAATGAGGTAGCTGTGTGACTAAGATAAGCGACCCTAGTGGCCGACACAAACACCTGGTCCATCTAGGAGTGGCACTGCAGTGTCACGCAGGATGGCCCTTCAAAAAAACACTCCCCAAACAGCACATGACGCAAAGAAAAATGAAAGAAAAAAGAGGTGCAAGATGGAATTGTCCTTGGGCCCTCCCACCCACCCTTATGTTGTATAAACAGGACATGCACACTTTAACCAACCCATCATTTCAGTGACAGGGTCTGCCACACGACTGTGACTGAAATGACGGGTTGGTTTGGACCCCCACCAAAAAAGAAGCAATTAATCTCTCCTTGCACAAACTGGCTCTACAGAGGCAAGATGTCCACCTCATCATCATCCTCCGATTCATCACCGTGTACATCCCCCTCCTCACAGATTATCAATTCGTCCCCACTGGAATCCACCATCACAGGTCCCTGTGTACTTTGTGGAGGCAATTGCTGCTGGTGAATGTCTCCATGGAGGAATTGATTATAATTCATTTTAATGAACATCATCTTCTCCACATTTTCTGGAAGTAACCTCGTACGCCGATTGCTGACAAGGTGAGCGGCGGCACTAAACACTCTTTCGGAGTACACACTTGTGGGAGGGCAACTTAGGTAGAATAAAGCCAGTTTGTGCAAGGGCCTCCAAATTGCCTCTTTTTCCTGCCAGTATACGTACGGACTGTCTGACGTGCCTACTTGGATGCGGTCACTCATATAATCCTCCACCATTCTTTCAATGGTGAGAGAATCATATGCAGTGACAGTAGACGACATGTCCGTAATCGTTGTCAGGTCCTTCAGTCCGGACCAGATGTCAGCATCAGCAGTCGCTCCAGACTGCCCTGCATCACCGCCAGCGGGTGGGCTCGGAATTCTGAGCCTTTTCCTCGCACCCCCAGTTGCGGGAGAATGTGAAGGAGGAGATGTTGACAGGTCGCGTTCCGCTTGACTTGACAATTTTCTCACCAGCAGTTCTTTGAACCCCTGCAGACTTGTGTCTGCCGGAAAGAGAGATACAACGTAGGTTTTAAATCTAGGAACGAGCACGGTGGCCAAAATGTAGTGCTCTGATTTCAACAGATTGACCACCCGTGAATCCTTGTTAAGCGAATTAAGGGCTCCATCCACAAGTCCCACATGCCTAGCGGAATCGCTCAGTGTTAGCTCCTCCTTCAATGTCTCCAGCTTCTTCTGCAAAAGCCTGATGAGGGGAATGACCTGACTCAGGCTGGCAGTGTCTGAACTGACTTCACGTGTGGCAAGTTCAAAAGGTTGCAGAACCTTGCACAACGTTGAAATCATTCTCCACTGCGTTTGAGACAGGTGCATTCCACCTCCTTTATCGTGGTCAGTTGTATAGGCTTGAATGGCCTTTTGCTGCTCCTCCAACCTCTGAAGCATATAGAGGGTTGAATTCCACCTCGTTACCACTTCTTGCTTCAGATGATGGCAGGGCAGGTTCAGGCGTTTTTGGTGTTGCTCCAGTCTTCTGTACGTGGTGCCTGTACGCCGAAAGTGTCCCGCAATTCTTCTGGCCACCGACAGCATCTCTTGCACGCCCCTCTCGTTTTTTAAATAATTCTGCACCACCAAATTCAAGGTATGTGCAAAACATGGGACGTGCTGGAATTTGCCCATATTTAATGCACACACAATATTGCTGGCGTTGTCCGATGCCACAAATCCACAGGAGAGTCCAATTGGGGTAAGCCATTCTGCGATGATCTTCCTCAGTTGCCGTAAGAGGTTTTCAGCTGTGTGCGTATTCTGGAAAGCGGTGATACAAAGCGTAGCCTGCCTAGGAAAGAGTTGGCGTTTGCGAGATGCTGCTACTGGTGCCGCCGCTGCTGTTCTTGCGGCGGGAGTCAATACATCTACCCAGTGGGCTGTCACAGTCATATAGTCCTGAGTCTGCCTTGTAGTGATATATATATATCACTACACATGTCCGTGGTTAAGTGGACATTGGGTACAACTGCATTTTTTAGGACACTGGTGAGTCTTTTTCTGAGGTCTGTGTACATTTTCGGTATCGCCTGCCTAGAGAAATGGTACCTAGATGGTATTTGGTACCGGGGACACAGTACCTCAAACAAGTCTATAGTTGGCTCTGCAGTAATGATGGATACCGGAACCACGTTTCTCACCGCCCAGGATGCCAAGGCCTCAGTTATCCGCTTTGCAGCAGGATGACTGCTGTGATATTTCATCTTCCTCGCAAAGGACTGTTGGACAGTCAATTGCTTGGTGGAAGTAGTAAAAGTGGTCTTACGACTTCCCCTCTGGGATGACCATCGACTCCCAGCAGCAACAACAGCAGCGCCAGCAGCAGTAGGCGTTACACTCAAGGATGCATCGGAGGAATCCCAGGCAGGAGAGGACTCGTCAGAATTGCCAGTGACATGGCCTGCAGGACTATTGGCATTCCTGGGGAAGGAGGAAATTGACACTGAGGGAGTTGGTGGGGTGGTTTGCGTGAGCTTGGTTACAAGAGGAAGGGATTTACTGGTCAGTAGACTGCTTCCGCTGTCGCCTAAGGTTTTTGAACTTGTCACTGACTTATGATGAATGCGCTGCAGGTGACGTATAAGGGAGGATGTTCCGAGGTGGTTAACGTCCTTACCCCTACTTATTACAGCTTGACAAAGGCAACACACGGCTTGACACCTGTTGTCCGCATTTCTGTTGAAATACTTCCACACCGAAGAGCTGATTTTTTTGGTATTTTCACCAGGCATGTCAATGGCCATATTCCTCCCACGGACAACAGGTGTCTCCCCGGGTGCCTGACTTAAACAAACCACCTCACCATCAGAATCCTCCTTGTCAATTTCCTCCCCAGCGCCAGCAACACCCATATCCTCCTCATCCTGGTGTACTTCAACACTGACATCTTCAATCTGACTATCAGGAACTGGACTGCGGGTGCTCCTTCCAGCACTTGCAGGGGGCGTGCAAATGGTGGAAGGCGCATGCTCTTCACGTCCAGTGTTGGGAAGGTCAGGCATCGCAACCGACACAATTGGGCTCTCCTTGTGGATTTGTGATTTCGAAGAACGCACAGTTCTTTGCTGTGCTTTTGCCAGCTTAAGTCTTTTCATTTTTCTAGCGAGAGGCTGAGTGCTTCCATCCTCATGTGAAGCTGAACCACTAGCCATGAACATAGGCCAGGGCCTCAGCCGTTCCTTGCCACTCCGTGTGGTAAATGGCATATTGGCAAGTTTACGCTTCTCCTCCGACGATTTTGTTTTAGATTTTTGAGTCCTTTTTTTACTGATATTTTGTGTTTTGGATTTTACATGCTCTGTACTATGACATTGGGCATCGGCCTTGGCAGACGACGTTGATGGAATTTCATCGTCTCGGCCATGACTAGTGGCAGCAGCTTCAGCACGAGGTGGAAGTGGATCTTGATCTTTCCCTATTTTTGGAACCTCAACATTTTTGTTCTCCATATTTTAATAGGCACAACTAAAAGGCACCTCAGGTAAACAATGGAGATGGATGGATACTAGTATACTTATGGATGACGAGCGACTGCCGACACAGAGGTAGCTACAGCCGTGGACTACCGTACTGCGTCTGCTAGTATAGAGATGATAATGATATAAAATATATATATATATATCACTACTGCAGGTATATATAATATAATGACGGACCTGCTGGATACTGTCAGCAGACTCCTAAACTACTAGTATGAAGAAGATAGAAAAAAAACCCCCACCACAGGTAGGTATACAATTATGGACGAGCACTGACGACACAGAGGTAGCTACAGCCGTGGACTACCGTACTGCGTCTGCTAGTATAGAGATGATAATGATATAAAAAATATATATATATCACTACTGCAGGTATATATAATATAATGACGGACCTGCTGGACACTGTCAGCAGACTCCTAAACTACTAGTATGAAGAAGATAGAAAAAAAAACCCCACCACAGGTAGGTATACAATTATGGACGAGCACTGACGACACAGAGGTAGCCACAGCCGTGGACTACCGTACTGCGTCTGCTAGTATAGAGATGATAATGATATAAAAAATATATATATCACTACTGCAGGTATATATAATATAATGACGGACCTGCTGGACACTGTCAGCAGACTCCTAACCTACTAGTATGAAGAAGATAGAAAAAAAACCCCACCACAGGTAGGTATACAATTATGGACGAGCACTGACGACACAGAGGTAGCTACAGCCGTGGACTACCGTACTGCGTCTGCTAGTATAGAGATGATAATGATATAAAAAATATATATATATCACTACTGCAGGTATATATAATATAATGACGGACCTGCTGGACACTGTCAGCAGACTCCTAAACTACTAGTATGAAGAAGATAGAAAAAAAAAACCCACCACAGGTAGGTACACAATTATGGACGAGCACTGACGACACAGAGGTAGCTACAGCCGTGGACTACCGTACTGCGTCTGCTAGTATAGAGATGATAATGATATAAAAAATATATATATATCACTACTGCAGGTATATATAATATAATGACGGACCTGCTGGACACTGTCAGCAGACTCCTAAACTACTAGTATGAAGAAGATAGAAAAAAAAACCCCACCACAGGTAGGTATACAATTATGGACGAGCACTGACGACACAGAGGTAGCTACAGCCGTGGACTACCGTACTGCATCTGCTAGTATAAAGATGATAATGATATAAAAAATATATATATATCACTACTGCAGGTATATATAATATAATGACGGACCTGCTGGACACTGTCAGCAGACTCCTAAACTACTAGTATGAAGAAGATAGAAAAAAAAAACCCACCACAGGTAGGTATACAATTATGGACGAGCACTGACGACACAGAGGTAGCTACAGCCGTGGATTACCGTACTGCGTCTGCTAGTATAGAGATGATAATGATATAAAAAATATATATATATCACTACTGCAGGTATATATAATATAATGACGGAACTGCTGGACACTGTCAGCAGACTCCTTAACTACTAGTATCAAGAAGATAGAAAAAAAAAACCCACCACAGGTAGGTATACAATTATGGACGAGCACTGACGACACAGAGGTAGCCACAGCCGTGGACTACCGTACTGCGTCTGCTAATATAGAGATGATAAAGATGATAGAGATGAACAAAAAAAAATATAACACTACTGCAGGTAAATATTTATATAATATAATGAATGACGGACCTGCTGGACACTGTCAGCAGAATGCGTTTATAGAATAAAAAAAAAAAACACCACAGGAGTGTTTAACTTTTTCAGGCAGACAATATACTGGTGGTCACTGGTCAGTCACACTGGCAGCAAAAGTGTGCACTGTACTCCTGCTATAACTGCACCCCAGTCTCCCCCACAATTCAGCTGTGTGAGCAGTGAGCAGTCAGATATACATATAGATGATATTATCATGCAGCACACTGAGGCTGAGCACAGATATGGTATGTGACTGTGTATGTTTTTTTTCAGGTAGAGAACGGATTATATTAAATAATAAATAAAACTGGTGGTGGTCAGTCACTAGTAACTATCAGCAAAACTCTGCACTCTGAGTACTCCTAATGCTCCCCAAAATTACTAAGTAATCAACTCAAGTGTCTCTATCTATTCTAACGGAGAGGACGCCAGCCACGTCCTCTCCCTATCAATCTCAATGCACGTGTGAAAATGGCGGCGACGCGCGGCTCCTTATATAGAATCCGAGTCTCGCGATAGAATACGAGCCTCGCGAGAATCCGACAGCGGGAGGATGACGTTCGGGCGCGCTCGGGTTAGCCGAGCAAGGCGGGAAGATCCGAGTCTGCCTCGGACCCGTGTAAAAAGGCTGAAGTTCGGGGGGGTTCGGATTCCGAAGAACCGAACCCGCTCATCTCTACAAAATACCAAAAAAATCACCTCTTCGGTATGGAATTATTTCAACAGAAATGCGGACAACTGGTGTCAAGCCGTGTGTTGCCTTTGTCAAGCTGTAATAAGTAGGGGTAAGGACGTTACCTGGAGCGCATTAATCAGAAGTGTCATTGATAAGTTCAAAAACTTTGGGTGACAGCGGAAGCAGTCCACTGACAACTAAATCCCTTCCTCTTGCACCCAAGCTCCTGTACACCACACCACCAACTCCCTCAGTGTAAATTTGCTCCTTAGACGGGAAAGCCAATAGTCCTGCAGGCCATGTCACTGGCAAGTCTGACGAGTCCTCTCCTGACTGGGATTCCTCCGATGGATCCTTGAGTGTAACGTCTACTGCTGCTGGTGCTGCTGTTGTTGCTGCTGGGAGTCGATCATCATCCCAGAGGGGAAGTCGGAAGACCACTTGTACTACTTCCAGTAAACAATTGACTGTCCAACAGTCCTTTGCGAGGAAGTTGAAATATCACAGCAGTCATCCTGTTGCAAAGCGGATAACTCAGGCCTTGGCAGCTGTGTTGGTGTTAGACGTGCGTCCGGTATCCGGCGTTAGTTCACAGTGACTTAGATAATTTCTTGAGGTAGTGTGTCCCCGGTACCAAATCCCATCTAGGTTCCACTTCTCTAGGCAGGCGATACCGAGAATGTACACAGACGTCAGAAAAAGAGTCACCAGTGTCCTAAAAAATGCAGTTGTACCCAATGTCCAATTAACCACGGACATGTGGACAAGTGGAGCAGGGCAGACTCAGGACTATATGACTGTGAGAGCCAGGGCCGTAACTAGGTGTGTGCCGATGGTGCCTTGCCCACAGCGCATATTCACTGTAGGCGCACCATCCGGCATCACCACCCGCACGGCCGCTCAATAAGAATTAATCTACCAGGACCCAGGAGGCGCCCACTGCACCGCAGCTCCGCACGAGTGAAGAAACAGGAAATAAACTACAGCTCCCAGCAGCCCTTGCTGCAGGAAGCTGTAGTTTATTTCCTGTTTCATCACTCAGTCAGCGTGGGTTCGGCATGTGATGCTGCCCCCGCGCTCTTACTGTTGCCGGCCCCCCAGCGCAGCACTGCAGGAGAGGAGACAGAGAGACAGCCCTCACTGCTGGGAGCTGAGCTCTCCGGCTGTCAGGGGGCGGAGCCAAGCTCAGGCCTGCGTTACAGACAGAAGGCCCACACTCCGGAGGAGCAGAGGTGACAGGAAGTGTGTAAGTCTGTCTCTCTCTTCCAGCTCTCTCCTTCATCTCTACCTCTGTATAACACTCTCTCCTCTCTCTTATCTTTCTTATCTCTCCCCCTGTGTAACACTCTCCCCTCTACCTTATCTCTCCCCCTGTGTAACACTCTCCCCTCTACCTTATCTCTCCCCCTGTGTAACTCTCCCCCTACCTTATCTCTCCCCCTGTGTAACTCTCCCCCCTACCTTATCTCTCCCCCTGTGTAACTCTCCCCCTACCTTATCTCTCCCCCTGTGTAACTCCCCCCTACCTTATCTCTCCCCCTGTGTAACTCTCGCCCCTATCTTATCTCTCCCCCTGTGTAACACTTACCCTACCTTATCTCTCGCCATGTGTAACCCTCTCCCCCTGTATAACTCTCCCCCCTAACTTATCTCTCCCCCTGTGTAACACTTCCCCTACCTTATCTCTCCCCAAGTGTAACCCTCTCCCCCTGTATAACTCTCCCTCCTACCTTATCTCTCCCCCTGTATAACACTTCCCCTACCTTATCTCTCCCCCTGTGTAACTCTGCCCCCTACCTTATCTCTCCCCATGTGTAACCCTCCCCCCACCTTATCTCTCCCCCTGTGTAACACCCCCCCTGTGTAATTCTCACCCTTACCTTATCTCTCCCCCTGTGTAACTCTCCCCTACCTTATCTCTCCCCCTGTGTAACTCTCCCCTACCTTATCTCTCCCCCTGTGTAACTCCCCCTACCTTATCTCTCTCCCCGTGTAACACTTCCCCTACCTTATCTCTCCCCCTGTGTAACTCTCCCCCTACCTTATCTCTCCCCCTGTGTAATTCTCACCCCTACCTTATCACTGCACCTGTGTAACTCACCCCTACCTTCTTTCTCCCCCTGTATAACACGCTCCCCTACCTTATCTCTCACCCTATATAACACTATCCCTACCTTATCTCTCACCTTCTTGTATAACACGCTCCGCTATCTTATCTCCCCCCTGTATAATCTCCCCTATCGTATATCTCCGCCTGTATAACACTCTCCCCATAAAATCTCTCCCGCCATATAACACTCTCCCCCACCTTATCTCTCACCCTGTATAACTCTCCCCTACCTTATCTCTTACCCTGTATAACACTTCCCCTATCTTATCTCTCCCCCTGTATAACACCCTCTCCTTCCTCCTCGTTCCATCTGTATAACACCCTCTCCTTCCTTCTCTCTCCCTCTGTATAACACTCTCTCCTTCCTCTTCGCTCCCTCTGTATAACACCCTCTCCTTCCTTCTCTCTACCTCTGTATAACACTCTCTCCTTCCTCTTCTTTCCCTCTGTATAACACCCTCTCCGCGCTCCCTCCGTATAACACTCTCTCCTTCCTCCGTGCTCCCTCCGTATAACACCCTCTTCCTCGTCTCTGCCTCTGTATAACACTATCTCTCCTTCATCTTCTCTCCCTCTTTATAACACCCTCTTCTTAATCTTCTCTCCCTCTGTATAACTCTCTACTTCCTCTCCTCTCTCTCTCTGTATAACACTCTCTCCTTCCTCCATGCTCTCTTCGTATAACACTCTCTCCTTTCTCGTCTCCTTCTCTGTATAACACCTCTTCTTCTGCCTCTCTCTCCTTCCTCCTCTCTCCCTCTGTATAACACCCTCTCCGCGCTCCCTCCGTATAACACTCTCTCCTTCCTCCGCGCTCCCTCCGTATAACACCCTTCCTCGTCTCTCCCTCTGTATAACACTCTCTCTCCTTCATCTTCTCTCCCTCTTTATAACACCCTCTTCTTCCTCTTCTCTCCCTCTGTATAACTCTCTCTGTTTAACACTCTCTCCTTCCTCCGCGCTCCCTCCATATAACACTCTTTCCTTCCTCCATGCTCCCTTCGTATAACACTCTCTCCTTTCTCGTCTCCTTCTCTGTATACCACCTCTTCTTCCGCCTCTCTCCGTCTGTATAACACTCTCTCATTCCTTCTTGCTCCCTCTATATAACAGCGCCACCTTTCTCCTGGATCTGATGCTCCGCCCCCCTGCAGTGTCTCTAGGGAGAGACATGATGACATGGGGGTTGAGGAGGAGGCATTCCAGCTCACAGTGCAGCAGCCCAGTGAGTCCGGAGTCAGACCTCCGGTGACCTTTTCCCCACCTGCCGTCAGTCACAGAGCTTGGGGTGGTGAGTGATGTATAAAACAAGAATGTTACCTTATATTTCTCTACCTGGAGTAATGTGTAAAATGGGACTCTATCTGGTGTAAAGTGTGTAAGTGGCGCTACTGTGCGGTGTAATTTGAGTACTGGAGACTACTGTGCAGCGTAATATGAATTGGTAATATTTTGTGGTCACACCTCTTCCCCTAGAAGCCATGCCCCTATAGTTTTGGCGCGTGCCTACGATGCGCGCTGGCCCTGTTTTAAATATTGGGGGGGGGGGGGGCGCCGATGCTATTTCTTGCACACAGCGCTAAAATGTGTAGCTACGGCGCTGGTGATAGCCCACTGGGTAGATGTATTGCCTCCCGCAGCAAGAACAGCAGTGGCTGCACCAGTAGCAGCATCTCGCAAACACGAACTCGTTCCTAGGCAGGCTACGCTTTGTATCACCGCTTTCCATAAGAGGCACACATCTGACAACCTCTTATGGAAACTGAGGAACATCATCGCAGATTGGCTTACCCCAATTGGACATCGGACAACGCCACCAATATTGTGCGTGCATTACATGTGGGCAAATTCCAGCACGTCCCATGTTTTGCACATATATTGAATTTGGTGGTGCAGAATTTTTTTAAAAACGACAGGGGCGTGCAAGAGATGCTGTCGGTGGACCGAATAATTGCGGGCCACTTTCGGCATTCAGCCACCGCGTGCCGAAGACTGGAGCACCAGCAAGCACTCCTGAACCTACCCCGCCATCAGCTGAAGCAAGAGGTGGTAACGAGGTGGAATTCAACCCTCTATATGCTTCAGAGGATGGAGGAGCAGCAAAAGGCCATTCAAGCCTATACATCTGCCTACCATATAGGCAAAGGAGGGGGAATGCATCTGACTCAAGCGCAGTGGAGAATGATTTCAACGTTGTGCAAGGTTCTGCAACCCTTTGAACTTGCCACACGTGAAGTCAGTTCAGACACTGCCAGCCTGAGTCAGGTCATTCCCCTCATCAGGCTTTTGCAGAAGCAGCTGGAGAGATTGAAGGAGGAGCTAAAATGGAGCGATTCCGCTAGGCATGTGGGACTTGTGGATGGAGCCTTTCATTGGCTTAACCAGAATTCAAGGGTGGTCAATCTGTTGAAATCAGAGCACTACATTTTGGCCACCATGCTCGATCCTAAGTTTAAAGACTACGTTGAATCTCTCTTTCTGGCAGACACAAGTCTGCACATGTTCAAAGACCTGCTGGTGAGACACTTGTCAAGTCAAAAGGAACGTGACCCACCAACAGCTCCTCCATTTTCTCCTGCCACTGGAGCTGCCAGGATAAGGATCAGATTTCCAAAACCACCCGCTAGCGGTGATTCAGGGCAGTCAGGAGCGAAAACTGACATCTGGTCCGGACTGAAGGACTTGCCAACGATTACTGACATGTCGTCTACTGTCACTGCATATGATTCTGTCACCATTGAAAGATTGGTGGAGGATTATATGAGTGACAGCATCCAAGTAGGCACGTCAGACAGTCCGTACATATACTGGCAGGAAAAAGAGGCAATTTGGAGGCCCTTGCACAAACTGGCTTTATTTTACCTAAGTTGCCCCCCCTCCAGTGTGTACTCCGAAAGAGTGTTTAGTGCAGCCGGTCACCTTGTCAGCGATCGGCGTATGAGGTTACTTCCACAAAATGTGGAGAAGATGATGTTCATCAAAATGAATTATAATCAATTCCTCCATGGAGACATTCACCAGCAATTGCCTCCAGAAAGTACACAGGGACCTGTGATGGTGGATTCCAGTGGGGACGAATTAATACTCTGTGAGGAGGGGGATGTACACAGTGAAAGGGGTGAGGAATCGGAGGATGATGATAAGGTCGACATCTTGCTCTGTAGAGCCAGTTTGAGCAAGGAGAGATTGATTGCTTCTTTTTTTGGTGGGGGCCCAAACCAACCAGTCATTTCAGCCACAATCGTGTGGCAGACCCTGTCGCTGAAATAATGGGTTTGTTAAAGTGTGCATGTCCTGTTTATACAACATAAGGGTGGGTGGTAGGGCCCAAGGACAATTCCATCTTGCACCTCTTTTTTATTTATTTATCTTTGCATCATGTGATGTTTGGGGCAAATTTTTATAAGTGCCTTCCTGTCTACCACTGCAGTGCCACTCCTAGATGGGCCAGGTGTTTTTGCCGGCCACTTGGGTCGCTTAGCTTAGTCATCCAGCGACCTCGGTGCAAATTTTAGGACTAAAAATAATAATATGAGGTGTGAGGTGTTCAGAATAGACTGGACATGAGTGGAAATTATGGTTATTGAGGTTAATAATGCTATAGGATCAAAATTACCCCCAAATTCTATGATTTAAGCTATTTTTGAGGGGGTTTTGAAAAAAAACACCCGAATCCAAAACACACCAGAATCCGACAAATAATTTTCAGGGAGGTTTTGCCAAAATGCGTCCGAATCCAAAACACGGCTGCGGAACTGAAACCAAAACGTTTAAATGTCTGAGACGTCCATTAAAGATACCTTGATGTGTCCATGTCTGTACTTACGGATATGAGTACGGTACACTTATTGTTATCTACCGTGTGATAGACTGGAGGGAAGAGATCCCTTCCTTATTCCCTGTCGTCATTGGTGTTTTTTGTTTTCTGATTTCTCCTCTACGCATGAGGAATCCTATGTAACATGAGGGACTGCTTATGATTATCTACCTGGGTAGAAAGATCTGTGCTATAAAGATACCTTTATATGAGGAAAGTCACAAGTTAAGACATGAGTATGGTACAAACTAACTTCACACCTTCTAAAGAACACATTGATGCAAAACAAGAGTAGAAACATATCACAATATTGTTGTTCCACTTTCTGTCATTTGAGGGACGTTGGACACTAAAGAAGACTTTATTATGAGAATACTGCAAGAGACTGAAAGAGACTTTTCAATTACTGACAGTGTCATTATATTGATTTCATCATAATTTGAAATGATCATTGTTCACTTTTCCCGCTTGTAACTAGATCACAAGGCAGTACGCAGCCGGGTAACACTCATCTTTTTTCAACTATACCTAGCTTCTGAGTACTTACACTTACTAAGATATTTTATTTGGAGACTGGTGAATTAATTATTTATGTTACTATAGAATGAATCAGTATTATTATTGAGGCAAATTTTTGTGTTTTATATTTATTTATTTTTTCTACTATGCTTGCAGCACATTCATATTCTAAAATGTTTATGTTACTACTTCCTGAGTTGTAAATTTGAGGTGCATCCACATGGTGCGATTCTGCCTATAGGCAGATTTGCACTATGAGATTTCCTTGGATCATCCCAGAGCCAAAATCCACTGATATTGACTATACACACTGTGCGATTTTAGCACTGTGTGATTTTTTTCCTATGGTCAATTTTGACTATACAGTGTACTAGATTGTACACTTTATAGTCAAAATTGACCTGTCTCCACAGTCTATTTTTACTTGTGATGCCGACTGCGCGAGAATGCGCAGCAGCAATGCTAGCTGTATACACATGGCACGATAGGCACTCTGTTTACTACTGATATGAACTATATAGTCCATATCGATAGTTAAATCGCACCGTGTGTATGCCCCATTAGACACAGCAGTGCAGGGCTTTGGAGTGTTAACTGTGCCTGCAGCACTTCCTTTCTCTATACCACTTAAGCAAACACTTCTGAATTTGTGAGCACTTACTTTTATAAAGATATCAGGGCCAGTTCTAGATGTTGTGGCACCTAGGTCGAAAGTTGCGTTTGGCATTCCCCCACTCCGACAGGCAAAACAGGGGTAGTGCGAGCCGTAGACGTGCGCCAAAAATAAGGGAGTGGCTTTATAGGGAAGGGGCGTGGCCACAGTTATGTTCCCTGTAGTTGTGCCCCCAGTAGATTTGCCCCTGGTAGAGTTGTGTCACTGTAGTTGTGCCCCCTGTAGAGATTTGCCCCATGTAGCTGTACCCCCTGTAGTTTGCCCCCAGTAGAGTTGTGCCCCCTGTAGTTTTCCCCCTGTTGCTGTACCCCCTGTAGAGTTGTGCCCCCTGTAGCTGTGCCTCCAGTAGAGTTGTGCCCCCTGTAGCTGTGCCCCTGTAGATGTGCCCCTAGTAGCGCCGCTTACAAAAAAATAATATTAATAAAAAAAAAAACAACTTACCAACCCCGCTCCTGCTTCCCGACCGCTGCTCCTCGGATCTATGAGAGAGACTTCATGATTTCTCTCCCATTGCGCTGCACAGACACTAGAGGTCGCTCCCACAATGCCGTGCGGTGCTCGATGACGTCGGGTCCACCGCTCGGCAGCATGTGGGAGCTGGGAGGGTCAGGCGGCACAGCGCCCTTCAGGATGCCGCACCCTGGGCAAGAATACTGCTTGCCCGTGGCAAGAGCCGTTTCTGAAAGATATATCAGTTGAATATCGTAGAATTCACTGTTTGATTTCTGGCATTGGAGCACCTGGGCCATTGCTCCTTGACCTCATACAAGCCAGTACTCCTGGACTTGTGAGTACTTACTTTTACTAAGATATTTTAGTTGGAGACTGATTAATTCATTATTTGTGCTGCTTTGGAAAGACTCAGTACCATTACTGCTGCAAGATCCTGTGTTTTATACTTAAAAGTTTCCTACTGTGTTTGCAGTACCTTCATATGCTACAGTATTCAAGTTGCTACTCTCTGATTTAAGAATACTTATTTACACTAAGAAGCAGCAGTGGGAGGTTAATGGACAGCTGAGTGTGTCCTGGTGGGAGGATCAAGTAACACTGCATCCACAATTTTTTTTGCTGTTCATATTTAAAACTTTTATTATATTGCAATATGGGCAAACAAAATGTAGCAGCTGCGGCCAAACTTGAAAACTTTGCAAGGTCTTCAACATCCTCCTCCTTGGGCCATTCTGGGAGAGAGTCCCTTGGTTCTCCTATGTCAGCTACATCTTGTTGAATCTTTTTGGGCATACCAGGCTCAAAAATGAGTTCTTAAGTCTTTCAGAATACCAATGACATCTTTGCTGTGCAGGAGAATATAGAAAATACACACACATGATCTTCAGGATATATTCTAGCTTTAATGGACTCAGATGATCCTTTTATGACTGTTTCAATTGGCATAGATACAAAGAAATCATAAATGCGCACGCTCATCATTAACATACAATATGAATATGATTAGTAACTTTAAACACAATATGTATATAATATATTGTCGCTTGAGGGCAGCATTACTCTACATAAAAGTACTGAAAAGTATGTCTTTTCTAAGGAATGTGGTTCTTGAATGTCTGATAACATAATCAGACATTCCACACTCCCATGCCATTCTTACCGTCTCCTATTCATTTAACTGGAACATTAGTATCAATCGATGTTCTTTAAAACAAAGACTGGTTCATAGCATTGAAACAATTAAAAATTAATAGTCAGCTTAACTGTTGCTGAGATATTTCTTTACTGGAAAATTTCCTAATCTGCCTGAGACCTTTGCTAATGAATAAAACCAAACATGGCTACCACTGAAACAATAAGGTCGCTTAAAAACCTAATTTATCTATCTGGTTTCCAATCTCCACCTGAGGTTACACTACAGCAAGGTTTGGAGGCTGTTACATCTTGCAAGACAAAACTGGTTGACAAAAATGAGACGGTACAATCCGAGTTGTCCCTGTTACGAAATTGAGTGCGAGTCGGAGAAGTGGAAAATTGGATTTCTACACTAGAGGACGTCCATACACCATTAAAAGCAGAAGTTGCTTCTATGACTGCTCAAATGGCAGGTCTGCAAAACAAGGTCTTGAATAGAAAGAGAGGAGCTTCACATGAAGTCTTTTTGGAGCAATGGCTACTACTTTTGCAGTGGAGCAAGGCCACCAAATACCCATCAGACCACTGCCTCCTGGTGGACATCCTCATATATTTATTGCAAAGCTTCTTCATTATCAGGATTTAGATGCAATATTGAGAATGGCTCTAGTTAAAGTTCCCCTGGTATGAAATGGAATCACTAGCTCAGTATTTCCAGATATTGCTGTTGATGTACAAAAGGACAAATCTAAATTTCTTCCTATCAAACCGACGCAAAGGAGCGGATGGTGAAATATTTTTTGTTATTATCGAAGGAGGCTGCGGCATGGTTGGATCTTTGTAAACCTGGCATTAGACAGCTAGCTTCTGATTTATCTCACTAATTTAAGAAGATTAGATAGAATATTGTTGTGGAGGGGATGTTGCTTTAGCCATGTAATTTTAATAATATGTTGGTTTATATAGTGTTAGATCTATGGACATTAAGAATATATGGAGAGCCCCCTTGTATTGGTGGCTGCTTTTCTTTTTTTGTGTGTATGGGGAGGTGGGAGTTTGGCTGGGATTTAATTGTAGAGAATGTGACTCCTCTTGGTGTTTCTTTTTTTCTGCACTGGTCTCTCCTTTTTTTCTTTCCCTGTTTTATAATATTATTTTTTGTTATTTTTAATGTTTTTTCTAACTTGGAATGTAAGAGGTGTAAATGATCACCTATTTAAACAAAATAATTCTGATATTTTGAGTTTCACAGAGACACATTTATGTGTAGTAAATCATTGATGCTCAAATGCCCTTGAGTATGTTAATCTTACCATTCTATGTATACTTCATCATCATCATCATCATCATCATCCAGACGTTCTATATTTTGATTAATAAAAAGGTTCCATTTGTAGTGTACTACAGTTATAACAAACTGACTGTTATGGCCATTATGTTTTTTTTTACTGTGATATTTTTTCTATTCCTATTTTTATTTTGACAGTTTATATTTATTCTCCGTTTTCATTTTTGATGTTTTTAGATGGGCTGCCTGCTTTTTTTTTTTTGCAAAATCACCTGATACATGTGTGGTATGACTCTACAGGAGATTTCAATACCAATATGGACCCAGTCTTAGATAGGTGATGGGAGATAGGTGGTGGGCCTCTATAAATTCCATTAGTCAGAGTGCTTCTGGTGTTAAACATTTTGTAAAATAATTGGGGAGGGTGGATGTTGTGGAGATTTAAACATCATGAAGTTAGCCAATTTTCATGTTTCTCTTCCACCCATCACACCTTTTCCCATATAGACCTTGCCTGTTTTCTTGTACATTGTTGCCCAAGATACAGAATATAAAGCAAGAGGTGTATCAAACAATTCGCCATTCATTATAAAATTGAATTGGGGCATTTCCAGAGGATTGCGATTATGGAAATTACATCCCTCATGGTTGCTACAAATGGGAGTGGGGCTAGAGCTGAAAGAGATATGAAAAGGATACTTTTCAGTTAAAGCTGGTAGTGCCCCCATTGTCAACTGGCTGAGATTAAAATGCAATATAGGAAAATTAATATAGATTTGGAAGCTACTTGTACTAATCTAGAGATGCAATATCTTGGCTACAAACTAGATTCTACCTATTGCCGATGGTTAGCTGCTCAGGAGACATGCTGTGCTCATCTAACAGATAAAGCAAGTTATTTAAAGATTATTGTTTCAATTGCACAGATTTTATATGCAGGCAGATTATATGGGTATTTATTGTTAAATGTGGTGCAGAGTGAATGCTGCACAATTTGTATTTCATAATTATTAAATGCAGATGGGTGATAGTTTCTTCTACTCCAGACATTGTGGCACCATGGAATTTGGTGTGTGTGCCCCTTTAAAGTTTACTTACAGGTCCGCGGAGACAAGGGGAAGTGCTGGCAATGCAAGAGTGGACCCTGGTCCGATCTCATGGTCTGAATACTGGTGGATGATTGGACAGGGCAGCCTAGGAGCATAGAAGCCTTTGAAAAGAAGAAAGAGGAGTCGGGAGAAGTGACTGGAGGTGCTGGATGCATGCTGAGTGAGGAGCAAAGCAGGAGCTGAGAACAAATGCCATTTGCAAGGTCACACTAGGTAGTGAGAGCAATGCTGCAGAGTAGAAGCAGCGGAGTACTACCATAGAGCTAGGTAGCAGGTGAGCGGGAGTGAGAAGTCCCAACTGGAGACCGAACAATGCCAGGCCTAGTGAAATGCGCAAATGCCGTGGCCATCTTTTAACAGTGAGGAGCAGGGCTTAAAGAGGTCTTGGAGAGGTGGGAGAACTCATCTCCTCTATCACCCGCATTCCGCAATTGGTGTGTGGCCTCACTAAGAAGGGGCGTGGCCACACAATAGTACCCCCAATTCAAAATCAGCTCCACCGTACCTAATTACATAACTGTTACTGTGAAGTTAATGAAAGAACTGATCCAGCCGTAAACTACTGTACACCTGCAACCTGGGAGACATGTGACCCAATGCACAGCCAATTAATCGAGGTTCAATTGGTTCAATTAATCGAGGAACCAACTACTGTAGGTACAATGCAATCTTAGACCTGGTATTAACTAACAATGGGGAATTGGTATCAAATATTGAAGTAGGAGAGCCCATAGGTAACAGACACCACAATATTGTCACATTCAATATCAGTTTTCATAAGCAGTCCTTGTTACAACTGAGGGCTGGAGCTGACAAGAGGAAGCCTCAGTTGTAGGGGCTGAACTAAACTTGAACTTAGAGGGTTGAATCAGACCCCTAGACACGCAGATGAGCTGCAGTATAAATGCCCGAAGATGTGACCACGACAAATGAGATAAAAGTCTATGGATTTTATTGAGCACAGTTCTTTAAACACAGCAGTAGTACTTTGCACGAATATAATGAATGCAGAAATAACCACAGTTCCTTAGAGCTTTCCAGAATGGTGGACGTCACAGGCACTGGTAATATCAGGTACAGTTCTTATAGACCAGGAGTTGGTATGTCCTTAACCAGAGAACCCGTCTGCAGGATACAGGAGTAGAGATGAGGAACTAGCCAGCAGATGTTCCTTAGAAGCTGGCAATACTGGGTAATGTGGTAGACTGCTGGGCGTACCGGACGGAACTGGTCAGATGACAAAGTAACAAGTACTTTGCTGGTATGATGCTAGAGTGCGATGAAACAGTAGATACACAGCGGCAGAGCACTGGTAATGTGAGGAAACAAAACACCACTGTAAGCTTGGCACTGGAAGCTGGTGTAACCATATCCAGGAGTGACAAAGGCAAAGCACTGGGGAGTCAGGCGGCACCGCAAGATGGAAGGCTGGTGCGGGTCTCTAGTGGACGTTGAGAGCAGGAGCTGGAAACCTGTAACAGCAATGTCCACAGCAAGGAGAGACCTGGTAACACAAAGTTTGACAACCAAAGCACTTTCAGATTCTAGGCCCAGACACAGGATAATTATACCTGCCGGGAGGCAGGCATTGGCTGAGCAATCATACAGATTTCAGTGGAGCAGCGGATTGGAGTAAAGTGAATCATGTGACTGAAACCAACATGGCTGCGCCCATGCAGCGCTTGGAGGGAAAAGTTAGTTTGAGAAAACCATGTGGAGAGTTCAGTAGCAATGGCGGCGGATGCCGCAGAGAGCAAGAGCCGCCACACAAACAACCTGTACACTGGAGCTCCCAAGCGACATCAGAAGCTGCAGCAGACAACAGACGCTATCCTGAAGACTCTGTGAATTGCAAACATGGGAGCGGCGGTGGAGGCCACGGCGGGCCAGAGACGCCAATCTGAAAACAACATGAGGCTGCTGTGACTGCGCTGCGGGATGACAGGAGGGAAATACAGTTCATGGATCTCAGCTACACCACTGAGATCTGGCTCTGGAACACTGAGCCAGCCTCAGGAGACATTTGGATGGTAAGTACTGGCGTCCAGTTACCCGGATCGTGACAGCACCCCCCCTTTATGAGTGGCCCCAGGACACTTCTTTGGCTTCCGAGGAAATTTAGAATGAAGGTCCTGGACCTAATTTGGGAGCATGAACATCTGAGGCGTTAGTCCAGGAACATTCTTCAGGACCATAGCCTTTCCAGTCAATCAAGAAGTGAAGTCGTCCATATCGGAAGCGAGAATCCAGGATATTGGCAACTTAATACTCAACACCACATTGAGTTTGGACTCTGAGCGCAGAGGGGAGCGCTGAATGAAATCGTTTTTCAAATTGAAAAGGACCCATATACCGAGGAGCAAATTTCATCCTTGGCACCCTCAATCTCAAATTCTTTGTAGCCAGCCAGACATGATCACCCACCTTGAGGGCAGGAAATGCCCTACGCTTCTTGTCAGCAAACTTCTTGTACCTGGATGACGCTTTTAGAAGAGCTGCACAAACATTCTTCCAGTTATTTGAAAACTGACGAAGAGTAATATCAACTGCAGGCGCCGATGTTGCTGGAAGCGGTTGGAATTCAGGAACTTTTGGGTGAAATCCGTAGTTGGTGAAGAATGGCGTAGAAGAAGATGAAAAATGATGAGGAATCATTTGCCCAGCGGGTGACTGGTGGGGTACTTTGTGTTGGGCACATTTTGGACAAGATGCAATAAATTCAGTGATGTCCTTCTTTAGGGTCGGCCACCAGTATAATCTGGAAACAAATTCTAAGGTCTTTTGGATGCCTGCGTGTCCGGCGAAGTGAGAGGAATGTGCTCAATGCAAGAGCTTCCTCATGCGGGCCGGTTCAACAAAGCTTTTCCCTGGCGGGGGCATAGAGTCCATCCTCACTGCAGAGAACGCCACTGGATAAACAACACAATGCTTGTCAGTAGACTCAGACTCATTTTCTTGCTCCCAGGAGCGGAAAAGGGCATCAGCCTTACGATTCTGTGACCCTGGACAAAACTGAAGTTTAAAGTCAAATCTTGAAAAGAAGAGTGCCCACCTGGCCTGACGAGGGTTGAGACATTGAGCGCCTTTTAAATACAGAAGATTTTTGTGATCCGTCAGAATGGTAACAGTATGTGAAGCTCCCTCTAACAAATATCTCCACTCCTCCAGAGCGAGTTTGATAGCCAAAAGTTCTTGATCACCTATGGCATAATTGTGTTCGGCAGGGGAGAACTTCCGTGAGAAGAAGCCACAAGGATGTAGATGACCGTCATCGGCTCTTTGAGACAGGACTGCGCCAACTCCTACAGCAGAGGCATCCACCTCGAGGGTAAAAGGCGAGCTGGTATCTGGCTGTTTCAACATGAGCTGAAACGAATCTTTGTTTTAACAGATGAAAGGCTTGAGTGGCTTCTTCTGACCACTTGGAATGATTAGCACCCTTCTTTGTAAGGGCAGTAACAAGCGCCACAATGGTGGAAAAGTCTCCAATAAATTTCCTTTAAAAATTGGCGAATCCTAGGAAACTTTGGATACCCTGGAGGGTTGTAGGTATCGGCCAATCTCGAATAGCTTGAAACTCCTCAGGATCCATCCCTAGCCCGGGACCGGACACAATGTAGTCTTGAAACGAAATGTATTTACTAGTGGAATCTTGGTTCAGTGGAGGTGGAACAGCGATAGACTTGTAGAAAGAAGTACGAACTGGAAGTTCTTTTTGGAGACAAGTCTCTGAACAAGAAGGACTCCAAGCCAAGATATGTGTAGTCGTCCATTCAATTTGAGGTTTATGAAGATGAAGCCATGGGAGGCCTAGCACCACAGGATGAGTGGCCTTTGGAATCACCATAAAGGAAATCAGTTCAGACTGAAGAATTCTTACCTTCAGACGGATAGGTAGGGTCTTAGAGGTAATGACTGCGTCGGAAATCCTACTACCATCCACGGCAGTCAAGGATATGGAAGACGAAAGTCTCTCGGTGGGTAGAGACCACCGCTTGACGTATTCCTCAGTCATAAAGTTCCCAGCTGCTCCAGAGTCCAGCAGCGCAATAAGGTTCCTAGTGCGCTGAGCAACTTGAAGCGAGACTGAGAGGTTACAATCACTTGAAAATGAAGAGAAGTTACTCCTAGCCTGCCTTCTCCTTGGCGGACTAGGACTTGGAGTTCTCCCGGACGCTTGGGACAAGCGTTGATGATATGAGAATGTGCAGCACAATACAGACAGAGACGTTCAGATAGGCGCCTTCTACGTTCTGCAGGTGACAGACGAGAATGACCTATCTGCATGGGTTCATCCCTAGGCGGAGATGGTTGACGAGGAATGGAAGCAGTAGAAGTCTTAGGAAATGTGGCTCTTCCTCGCTCAACTGCCTTTTCACGGAAACGCAGGTCGACTTTAGGGCAGAGAGATATGAGCTCGTTCAATGTTGGAGGCAAGTCTCTGGTAGCGATCTCATCTTTGATACATTCGGATAACCCACCCCAGAAGGCTGCATAAAGAGCGTCATCATTCCAGGAAAGTTCTGAAGCCAGAATTTGGAACTGTATCAAATATTGACCGACAGTTCGTGTCCCCTGACGTAACCGGAGGATTTCAGAGGAAGCAGAAGTTACACTGCCTGGATCGTCGAAGATGCGCCTAAATGTTGCCACAAAGTTTGTATACGAGGATAACAGAGCATCCGATCTCTCCCATAGGGGTGATGCCCAATCAAGGGCAGAGCCACTGAGGAGGGAGATGATATAGGCAATTTTAGTGTGTTCAGTTGGAAAACTGCCAGGTTGCAACTCAAAATGGATATCACACTGATTAAGAAATCCTCTACAGGCCTTTGGGGACCCATCAAAGTTAGCAGGTGTCGGCAAATGAAGTCGTGTAACAGAAATGGGTATGGTGGGTGGGGTTAGCACCGTAGGTACTGCAGTTGACACACTAGATGCCCCTGAACCACGGAGGGTTGTTTGTATCTCATCCAGCCGAGAGGAGAGGTCCTGGAGACAGCGAATCACATGGCCTAGTGCAGCCTCCAGCTGTTCAAGGCGGGCTGCCTGTTCTTGTCTCAGTCCGGTCACTTGGACTTGGTCTCCGGCTGGATCCATTAATTCAGTGCTTACTGTCACAACTGAGGGCTGGAACTGATGAGAGGAAGCGTCAGTTGTAGGGGCTGAACTAAACTTGAACTTAGAGGGTTGAATCAGACC
This sequence comes from Pseudophryne corroboree, assembly GCF_028390025.1. Taxonomy (NCBI): domain Eukaryota; kingdom Metazoa; phylum Chordata; class Amphibia; order Anura; family Myobatrachidae; genus Pseudophryne; species Pseudophryne corroboree. Next base: position 729,642,726 of record NC_086444.1, on the reverse strand, counting down.
CCTAGACATGCAGATGAGCTGCAGTATAAATGCCCGAAGATGTGACCACGACAAATGAGATAAAAGTCTATGGATTTTATTGAGCACAGTTCTTTAAACACAGCAGTAGTACTTTGCACGAATATAATGAATGCAGAAATAACCACAGTTCCTTAGAGCTTTGCAGAATGGTGGATGTCACAGGCACTGGTAATATCAGGTACAGTTCTTATAGACCAGGAGTTGGTATGTCCTTAACCACATAACCCGTCTGCAGGATACAGGAGTAGAGATGAGGAACTAGCCAGCAGATGTTCCTTAGAAGCTGGCAATACTGGGTAATGTGGTAGACTGCTGGGCGTACCGGACGGAACCGGTCAGATGACAACTGCTGGTATGATGCTAGAGTGTGATGAAACAGTAGATACACAGCGGCAGAGCACTGGTAATGTGAGGAAACAAAACACCACTGTAAGCTTGGCACTGGAAGCTGGTGTAACCATATCCAGGAGTGACAAAGGCAAAGCACTGGGGAGTCAGGCGGCACCGCAAGATGGAAGGCTGGTGCGGGCCTCTAGTGGAGGTTGAGAGCAGGAGCTGTAAACCTGTAACAGCAATGTCCACAGCAAGGAGAGACCTGGTAACACAAGGTTTGATAACCAAAGCACTTTCAGATTCTAGGCCCAGACACAGGATAGTTATACCTACAGGGAGGCAGGCATTGGCTGAGCAATCATACATTCTTCAGTGGAGCAGCGGATTGGAGTAAAGTGAATCATGTGACTGAAACCAACATGGCTGCGCCCATGCAGCGCTTGGAGGGAAAAGTTAGTTTGAGAAAACCATGTGGAGAGTTCAGTAGCAATGGCGGTGGATGCCGCAGAGAGCAAGAGCAGCCACACAAAACAACCTGTACACTGGAGCTCCCAAGCGACATCAGAAGCTGCAGCAGACAACAGACGCTATCCTGAAGACTCTGTGAATTGCAAACATGGGAGCGGCGGTGGAGGCCACGGCGGGCCAGAGACGCCAATCTGAAAACAACATGAGGCCGCTGTGACAGCGCTGCGGGATGACAGGAGGGAAATACAGTTCATGGATCTCAGCTACACCACTGAGATCTGGCTCTGGAACGCTGAGCCAGCCTCAGGAGACATTTGGATGGTAAGCAATGGCGTTCAGTTACCCGGATCGTGACAGTCCTATACTGGCTCAATTAGGACTCTAAACTTTAGCAAAGCCAACTTTGACATGATGAAGGAAGCGTTAAGGGACATTGAATGGGAAATTCTGTTTCAAGGAAAAAATACTACAGAGAAATGGGATGCTAATTAATAATACTCGTAAATTTATTCCCACCAGCAGCAAAAAAAGGAATAAAAATCCCAAACCAATGTGGTTTAACAAAAATATAAAGGAATTAATGTACAAAAAAAGACGAGCATTTAAAAAATACAAATCTGAGAGGGATGCAGAGTCATTTCAGCACTATGAGGACTGTAACAAAATATGCTTTCAAAGTCAAAAATATTACATAGAGAGAACATACAAACTACACACATTTAAGTCGCTATACTTGCAAATACGCGCAGCGAGCACAGCAATATATGGTAACACACGCATTTACACGGACATGCCATAGAGATGGATTCGACACTTATTTCATACAGTACATAATTATAATAATATCAAGCGCCAGACATCATGATGATTTATGAAGTTGTGGGACATTGCAGCAAATAGTTATGATTACATGTATAAAAGCTAAAATCGCTCTTATTAGAACAATAGATATTCTTAGAGGTGGAGGACAGGAAACTCGGGCCAGCCCTTTCGATGTCTTCAAGGCTGAACCTGATCAAAGAAACTGGTGACTCATGAGTCCCCTCCCCCAGAAACTAGATAACATATTGATTACACTGGAGCTCACTTGTTTTTTGGTCTCAGTCGATGATGGAGGAGTTGCTAGCAGTTCAGTTCCTATATTTATTTACAGAGAGAGGGAGACCTAAGCTACATTGGAGGGAATGGTAATTGTATCGCTGGCATGTAACTGAAATTGTATGTAATTGTATATAACTATATGTAACTATGTTCTAACTGCTTACTGTGTGAGTTGTAACCATGTAACTATAGGTATACTATACTTTGTAATATATATTGAATCCATATCCTTTTTAAAAACAAATATACATCAATGAGCTTTGGAACTCAGATAATGTGTGGGTGTATTGTTTTCTCTTTATGGGATACAGTGTTTTGCGATGTACAGCGCACTTTTATCGTATATGGTAATAAGATGTGCCTGGCGTCTGCAATATATATTAGAGCGGGCATTTCAAATGTTTGTGAGAAATCAATTTGGCATTCATAGATGAGGGCTCTTACGGGATATCAGGGTCTTAATGATGCACTGTACATTACAAACGCGGCTGTAATTGACCGGCTCCAATGGACGCATTGAGAAGCTGATGAAAATAACATCCACATGTATTGGTGTGGTATCAGTAAGCCAATGATATGAAATTTTAAGGGACAATGCGTTTCTCATAATATTTAAGATGCTAAAATGTATTTTTATTGTTGCAAAACAAGGTTCAAATAAGTCATATTGTGTTTGATTCAGATTGGATTGTTTATCTGTTTAAGTAGGTTTAAAAGTATATTTAAAAGTTGCTGCATAGCTTTGATATAGTTTTTATTTTTAACTCAGTCCTAAAATAACTTCAGGTGCTTGTATGGTGTGTGATTTCTTTGTGACAAAGGAAGCCGCATGGTCTGTCCTCCATTTTGGACTAACCACTTGGCCTGTCCACCATTTTGTGTAACCCTCATGGATGTGGAAGGGGGAGGAGCAGCGGCCATTTTGGGAAAGTCATTTTTCTAAATGGCTGATTTTCAGTCTGCTCAAAAATAATCAGCTTTCCTTGGTCACATGAAACACAATTTATGAGTTACCAATGCATTTATTTAACCCATGCCATAGTCAATTACAAATAGTTTCAATGGGGCTTAGTGAAAGTTAATAGTGAGATGAATACTTGATGTAAGAAGTACACACAGATAAAAAAAAACAAAGTTTTTTTCTTTTTTTTCTTTTACCTCTAGGATTTAGGTAACTCTGCTTACTATAAGATAGCCATTGAAATGCAAATTAACCTGTGAAACTGCTTTTTCTTAGGAGTGAAAACCACGTTTACAGGCAGCCAAAAGCACACAGCATTGATATGCAAATTAGAAGCACTAAATGGGTAAATGAGTTTCATAGGAGACCAGTGAATGATACATATATACAATATTATTATAATTATGTGGGTGTTTATATCAGTGTATGTTCTGCAAGATGGCTATCCAATCTGAATCATATCATTTAAATTATTGATTATTGCTAGAGTCATTATAGATCTGTGTGAAACCGAAGATATTTTTGTTACTATATAGTTAAAACTAAAATAAGTATTTAAGGAAGTAAGAGTAAAATCACAAAACGCAGTTCTGGCCCAGTAGAAAGAGGGTTTATACAGAAAGAATGTGTGTTGTGTTAAGTGAGCAATTATAGTTAATATTGCTCACATTTATAGAAATTGTATGATTTGTGCTATTGCGGACAATAGTACGGAACTGCACACGCGGCGTAAGCACGGTCGCGTGTTTACGCAAATTGCGTAAGAATATGGTCGCTAAGTACAAATTACACAATAGTTCGTTTAGTTTAAAGGTGGGACAGTAGCCACGCTACAATAGCACCAAACTACCCGGTTTCTAAAGAAATTTAGTATAAAAACAAAATTTAGTATAAATAATTTTTTTAATTGCCTCTGGGGGTAAAGCTGCCAACTTGAATGAATCCTAATTTTCTGTACAGAAAAAAAACAAGTATTCCTGAGTGAGCGAACGTAGGAGTGAGTGAAATTCGAACCCCGTAATGCGGGATCCCGTCGTTTGGTACATCAAGTGAGTGGAGGCTTGGTGGCGTGAGGCGGCTGACTCACGTTAGTATAAGGTTTAATACGTAAGTCGTGAGGAGACTTACACAGGAGCGTAGTAGGGAATTGTGAATTATGAACTGTGTGACCCATGTAGTTTTTTTTTATACGCTCCGGCTGAGGTTTCGCAGCTTGTGATTCGATTCCAGTGGTCGTACGGCAGATAAGTAACAAGTACCTATACGCTGTGCGATTGGACCGCACGTTTGTGGGTGCGATATATAGCGCAACGTGATATCCTTTTTACGAGCTTTTGCGTAAAATCGCGGTATCATCAGCGCTGTATAGAGCATACACAAGCGTGATTTGTGTATAATAAAGTGCATAGGGAGTTTTCGCTGGTCTCTCTCAGGAAAATCTCCAACGGCTGATACTTTACTGGAAAGGGTAAGTTATTCCTAAAAACTTCCAGTAAATATAGGTCACATAGGGCCCTAAGTTGGGTTCATTGCCTTCGCTATCGACAGTGTATGGTAGAACTGGCCAACGTGGGTGGTGAGCGGGTGAAGAGCGCTCGGAGAACTTTCACCGTTACCTTATATTGAGTATTTTGGTGTTTGTGGGAAAAGGCCCACAATTATGGGAGCCAGTTGCTCAAGTAAGGGACGTTTTGTAACCAGGGTTCAGGTTGAAGAGCCGCGGCCCATGGGGTCAGCGAAGTTTAAAGGAAAAAGTATTGAAGACTTTTTGTCTAAATGGGAACGTGTGACTGACAAAGATAGGGAACCATTCCCTAAGGTGGTCAGCTTTGAACCAGAGGTATTGCAGAACTTAAGGATAAGAATATGTCTGATAAAATCCCAAAAACAAAGGGTCAGACATACAAATTGTTTAAACCTGTGACAGCAAGAGGGGTTGGTGAGTTTGATCCTAAGGTATTGCAGGTGGTATGTTTAACCAAAGTCATATAAGACAAGGATGGAAATATAAGAACTGTTTGAACTTGTAGCAACAATAAATTAGTAGAAAAAAAAAAAAAGAGAATGCAAGTACACCGCCTTATGTAGATGTGGAAGCAGTTACGGCCAGCATACAAACTATAGAAAATAATAAAAAATATGAAAAATATGACTGTAACTTATATATGTACTAATGAATGTTGAAGTTTTATTTAGGAGGAGAAGGTGACGTGATCGTTTTCAGCCATTTCTCATGCACCCAGAGGAGTATCCAACCGGTAAAAGAAGAGCAGTAGCCTGTGGGGGAAGTGGCTGAGACCAGTGGAACAGGTAAGTATGGTATAATTCGTGTACATATATAGTAAAATCCCAAAAAATTAAACAAAAAAATCAAGAAAGTAACGTCAGAAATGGAGAAAAACCTGTCCGCGCATTAGTATTTGCCAGCAGGAAAGCGGACAGAGACAAGGTAACCCCAGGGTATTTCTTTCAGTTACCATATAAGAAGTATTTGTTCCTAGTAATGCCCCTAGTAAAGATGAGCTTGGAAATGTTTGATGGACCATGTACAGACCCTTAATACGGGATGAGAAGGATTGAATGAATACTTCGCAGGACCTAGAAGCTTGTTAAACTTTTTTTTTGTTTTTGTCTCTTGCAGAAATCGAAAACTCTCCACCTGGATAAGACCACTGGTAAATACTAATTCGGCAAATGGGAGGTGGCTGTCTCTGTGCAAATGGATGGGCTCAATAAGGCATTGAGTGTCAGGGTGCAGACTTCTTTGCAAAATTGGAAAGGGGTCACAGTAGCTAATCTTCGATAGTGTGCTATTAAACATCACAAGAATAGTGTTAGGCGCAGAGAACAACAGGTGGAGAGGTTGAGGACGGTAAGTATACTGGCACATACAGGAAAGACCCATCAGTCCAAACCCCAGATCCCTAATTGTCAATAATATGTTACACTTGTAGGAAGGAAGGGCATTTTGCCAGAGATTGTAGGAGTAGTAGGACACATAGTCAATATAGATCCCCTAGACAGAAAACACAAGCCACATTATTAAACACATAGACGGGACCAAGGGACATATAGTAAATAATCATAAGCCATATAGAAAACACAGATTCGGCTAATGGGAAGAACAAAATAAATGCAACTTACTAATGTTACATTTCACTGTTCTAGATGCATGTCCATCACAGGTAGAGGAAATTATCTCACAGATACCGGGTTCCCTATGAACTTAGGATGGACAGGACACTGGATTGATGGCTGGGATAGTCCCAGTAGAGATAAGACACACAGAAATGTTTTTTTTTAAGGGGAGTAGACCAAGTAGAGAATCACTTCCCCGTAGGGCCCAATCCAGTTGTCAAATTTTTATAAAAATCTTCTCCACCTCTACAAACTCATCTGTCACCAACCTCTATTCTGTTTCTCTACAGTTTCCTCTTCATCTTTTGCGTTCACACAGGGTGGTACAATACATGGACCCAAGTACAGTTCAAACTCCACATGCCTAGGTCCTTCAGAGTTCTGCCCGAACCCAGTATATCTCAACAGCACGATGACACCAGTATTACTGCAGTGTGCCTTGTCATGCACAAAGGGTGGAGAATGGGAATACTGGTGAAGGGAAATTTCGTATAGACACTGATATGCCTGTTGGTGAATGGAAAACCTGACATTTTCTTTTTCATTTTCTTCTTCTTTCCTCTAGAGATGTTTCTTTTTTTTTTTTTTGAGTTATGCTCATGGTACTCTACATTGCAAACACACGATAGTTAAATTAAGATACAAAAATTTGTGTTCCCTGCAGGAAGAGGCAGTCTGGAGGACATAGGGTCCTCAGGAGTCCTCAGGACTGTGGGCAGGTGGACACGGTAAGCCAGTAGCCCCCAGAGTATACCTTCCAAGTCTAGCTGAGGTGGCACACGGTCTGACTCATCTAAGCAAAGAGGGTAGGTGCAGGCTGATGAGAGCCTACTGGTGTGCGCCAGGATTATATTCTCATGCAGGTAAAGAGAGCAATTACCTGTCTTACTTGCTTGAGGAAGAATATTGGTAAAGCAATACCAACAGAGCCATCCCATATCCCTCCTGCAGACGGATCTTTTCAGGAAATACAAATCGACTTCGTACAGTTAACACCCTTTAGGAATTATTGTTATGTATTGGTGTGCACTGATGTTTTCTCAAACTGGGTAGAGGCATTTCCTGCCGCCACGGATGCTGCTGTGTTTACCGCAAATAAAAATTGTGCAGAAATTTGTGTGTAGATAATGGTACCCCTAGAAGTATGAGCAAAGCCTGAAATTGTACTATTGTCATCATAGATACTGCCACTAGTATTATGTAGCTTCTGAACCACTCCCAGATCTTCACTCGACGAATCACCCTCTTCGAAATTTGTTTTTGTTTTGGTATTTGTGTCTTTTTGGGTTGTTTTTGGAAGACAACCTCATGTCATGATTGATCCGCATAATGATCAGAAATATACCAATGAGGTGACAGTACAGTACCTTATTGAGATGAGCCAGCATTTGAGAACTTGACAAAAGAACTTGAAACTGTTGATTGCTGGTATGCCAAATGCTAACTGTCTTGATTATGAACCAAGAGACTGTGTGATTGTCCTTACGCTCAGGTTGCCTAATAGACGGGTGGGAAGGACCATACCAAGATTTGTTGACAGCACTAAAGGTCGACGAAAGAGAGACTTGGGTCCACTCATCCCACTGCAAGAAGGTCGCTGACACGGAGAGAACTCGTGACAAATTGCTCACATTCATCGAGTTTGTGAACTGTGTGTTCGAAGTGAACTGTGTGTTCAAAGAGCAAGGTGGAGAGCAAAGTGAACTGTGTGTTCCAAGTGAACTGTGAATTCAAAGAGCAAGGCAAAGAGATCGCAAAAGTATCACCAGAGACTCTGTTCCGTGAAGACTGAGAGACGGCACTGTTGGACACTACTTGAGAGTACTAAAGGACTGCAGAAAGACCAGTCATTGTAATTGATTTGTTATGAACAAGAGTTGTTTTGTTCTATTTCTCTTTTCTCTCTTTCCCGCTGACAAACATTTTCTTTCAGGATATTCTATTTTTGCAAGGTTTTTTTATGAGGAGTCGAGTGTGGGACTGGAACTGGTTCTGTAGGAAGGAGTGATCTCCTTATAGGATCCCAGGATTAGCCGATCAGTTTGTTAAAATCAGAGAAAAATCAAAGGCCTAGTAGTTATGGAGTTCAGAGGTAATCAGGAACAGTCAGACATTGCAGATAAAGAGCTCATTAATATATGTGGAAGAAAGGTTTATGAGTGGCTCTCCCTGAACTCCGAAGGTTTATGTTATTTAGGAAGGACACTACTTATAACCCTTGTTCAATGATTAAACAGAACTAGCATACGTTCCAGAAATGGAAACAATGTTCAGAAAATTATAGGAATATGTAGATCATGAAACTTTTATATGTCACGGTCACGATTTGTTTGTGTCTTTTTCACCTACCCAGCAGAACCTCAATCGAACCCAAACATCAGTGTACAAAGACGTACATGTATGTGTGAAATGTTCATCGCAAATCAGACATTATAGGCCAAATCACTGTCCCAGCATACTCTATAGGTTGAATGTTGTCCCACACCCAACCAGTGGTCCCATGACTGCCAAGTGCATATAGAGGATGTTTCGTCCTCCTCCCTGTCTTCCCCAAATATAATCAAGTGTCTGATTTGTGAAATGCATACATACTTGTTTCTAGGTTACTGATTATTGTATGAAATATTTTTTTTCTTAGGTTAATAATTGATGGCAGTTATTGTTTACTGCCAAAGGGTGGACTGTCAAAGTAAAAAATATTACATAGAGAGAACATACAAACTACACACATTTAAGTTGCTATACTTGCAAATACGCGCAGCGAGCACAGCAATATATGGTAACACACGCATTTACACGGACATGCCACAGAGATGGATTCGACACTTATTTCATACAGTACATAATTATAATAATATCAAATGCCAGACATCATGATGATTTAGAATTATATATATTGAATTAATGTCATGTATGTGTATTATTTGAATGAAACCAGATACATCGGTCATGTTTACTATTAAAACAACCAGCTAAATGTGTAGATTAATTTGATACTTGTTATGAAGTTGTGGGACATTGCAGCAAATAGTTATGATTATATGTATAAAAGCTAAAATCGCTCTTATTAGACCAATAGATATTCTTAGAGGTGGAGGACAGGAAACTCGGGCCAGCCCTTTCGATGTCTTCAAGGCTGAACCTGATCAGCATATGCAAAGAAACTGGTGACTCATGAGTCCCCTCCCCCAAAAACTAGATAACATATTGATTACACTGGAGCTCACTTGTTTTTTGGTCTCAGTCGATGATAGAGGAGTTGCTAGCAGTTCAGTTCCTATATTTATTTACAGAGAGAGGGAGACCTAAGCTACATTGGAGGGAATGGTAATTGTATCGCTGGCATGTAACTGAAATTGTATGTAATTGTATATAACTATATGTAACTATGTTCTAACTGCTTACTGTGTGAGTTGTAACCATGTAACTATAGGTATACTGTACTTTGTAATATATATTGAATCCATATCCTTTTTAATAACAAATATACATCAATGAGCTTTGGAACTCAGATAATGTGTGGGTGTATTGTTTTCTCTTATGGGATACAGTGTTTTGCGTTGTACAGCGCACGTTTATCGTATATGGTAATAAGATGTGCCTGGCGTCTGCAATATATATTAGAGCGGGCATTTTAAATGTTTGTGAGAAATCAATTTGGCATTCATAATGCAAAAAAGGAATAAGAGCGGCTAAAATAGAAACTGAAAAACTAGTAGCAAAGGAAAGCAAAGCGAATCCCAAAAATGTTTTAAGTATATCAACAGCAAGAGACTAAAGAAGGAGAGTATAGGCCCTTTAAAGGACAAGAGGGGAGTCTTAATAAAAAATGATAATGACATAGCAAACAAACAGAACAAGTTTTTTCAACGGTATTTACCAGAGAGGACCAAATGCTGGTTCTAACACAAAATCTCAACAAAGATAATGTCCCACTGCTAAATGCTTATTTATGTGAGGAGGTAGTCTGTGACCAATTAAAAAAGTTAAAGATTAATAAGTCACCTGGTCCCGATGGAATTCACTCGAGGGTTCTTATGGAGCTGCACACTGAACTAGCAAGACCTCTATTTCTGATCTTCATGGATTCAGTTAAATATGGTTCCCAATGACTGGCGTATAGCAGAGGTAGTGCAGATATTCAAAAAGGGGCGCAAAGCTGAACCAGGTAATTATAGACCAGTTAGTCATACATCTATAGTGGGGAAAGTATTGGAAGGTATTCTAAGGGACACTATTCAAAAGTTCCTTGAAGCAAATAAGGTCATTATAAGGAACCAACATGGATTTGTGAAGGACAGATCATGTCAGACCAACTTACTTGGCTTTTATGAAACAGTAAGTGTGAACCTTGATCAGGGTGAGGAGGTGGCTGTAATCTTTTTAGACTTTGCCAAAGCTTTCGACACTATACCACACATGTGTCTTATCTATAAGCTACAAGAAATAGGGCTAGGGAGCACAATATGCACTTGGGTCAGTAATTGGTTAGATAATAGGGAGCAGCGCGTTGTGGTCAATGGATCATTTTCATATTGGACTAAAGTACTAAGTGGTGTGCCACAAGGGTCTGTACTTGGACCTCTTTTGTTCAATATTTTCATCAACGACCTAACAGTAGGTCTAGAGAGCATGGTGTCAATTTTCGCAGACATTAATAAATTGTGTAAGGTTATAAATACGGAGGGGGATGCTGAGTCTTTGCAGAACGACTTAACTAAACTTGAAGCATGGGCAGCAAAATGGAGAATGAGATTCAACACAGACAAGTGTAAGGTAATGCACTGTGGGGGCAAGACAAAAAAATAACACCTACACACTAAATGGGGTAATATTAGGGGATTCTGTACTGGAAAAAGACTTAGGGGTTCACATAGATAACAAATTAAGCAGCAGTACCCAAAGTAGGAGTGCAGCAAAGAAGGCTAATAAGATATTAGCATGCATAAAACGGGGAATTGATGCAAGGGACGAGAGTATTATACCCCCATTATATAAATCACTAGTGAGGCCACATCTTGAATACTGTGTGCAATTTTGGGCACCATATTACAATAAGGATATCCTGGAGCTAGAAAAGGTTCAGAGGCGGGCGACCAAACTCATCAAGGGCATGGAGACGCTGGAATACGAGGAAAGGCTTGCAAGGCTAGGCATGTTTACATTGGAAAAGAGGAGACTAAGAGGGGACATGATCAACATCTACAAATATATAAGGGGTCAATACACAGAGCTTGGGAGGGACCTGTTTTCTATAAGATCAGCACAGAGGACACGTGGTCACTCGCTTAGGTTAGAGGAGAGGAGTTTCCGCACATTGAGGCAAAAAGGTTTTTTCACAGTAAGGACAATACGTGTTTGGAATTCCCTGCCTGAGAGAGTAGTAATGGCGGACTCAGTCAACACCTTTAAGAATGGGTTAGATAAATTTCTATTGGATAAAGATATTCAGGGTTATGGTGCGTAGGCATGCATTATAGTTAATATAACTAGTCATAACATAAAAATAACTAGTCCTATAATAAGACTGCATAGGAGACCACAAATAGGTTGAACTCGATGGACAATTGTCTTTTTTCAATCTTAGTTACTATGTTACTATGTAAGATGGGGGATAGGGGACATCAGCTGGATACATAAATATTGGAGGGATACATACAGAGCAGTATACATACACAGCGAGGGGGTCTCAGCCCTGGTACTCACACAAAGACCCCGAACAGCAGCGCACGGACTCCAAACTCCTGTAGCAGCACCCTCAACCTCCACCGGCATCAGAGGGATGGGGACAGCCAGAAGCACTGCACTGGTTGCAGGCGGCGGGGAGGTGGCTATCCCGGGGACACTGCTAGATGTGGGAGAAAGGAGGTAGCACACCTGGGAGTGGGACAGAGGAGGAGCAGGGAGCGTCAGCTGGGTCCCAGCTGTAGTGCAGTTTGAAGTTGTCAGCGGCAGCCAGCCATTCGTGCGGACCGGCTGCTGATCAAAAGAAAAGGCTGCTCTTTGATCTCTGATCTTGTGCGCCAATCACGGCTGGTGGACTGCCATCCAATGAGAAGCTGCCACTGGGCGTGAGCTGTGATTAGCTCACAAGCTCACCCAGTTTAAAAAAAAAAACAGCCTTGCCTTCTTTTAATTGGCAGCCGGTCTGCCCATGAGCCAGGATTGGCTGGTGGCTGCTGCAAGCTTTAAAGTGCAGTGAAGCCGGGATCAGATGCTAGTGGCCGGACGGAGGCAGAACTGGTTCCGCCTTCAATTTGAAGTGACGGAACGCAGTTCCGCCCCATTCCGGCCCACTTTAACCACTGCCTTTAGGGACTACTAAAACTATAGGGGCTGTACTAGGGAAGCCAGTCCCACTGCTGTTCTCTAATCCTGGGATTGAAAAAAATCTCAACCCCAAAATTGAAGCGCATGCTCTAAAAAAGACCCAGCAGTTTCTATCTCATGCAACTCTCCCACCTAGCATAGTTTATCCCTTACGCAACTCTTCCCCCAGACAGTTTATCCATCATGTAGGTCTCTCCCTGACACATTTTCACAAAGTTTCCCCTACACATTTTATCCCCAACACTGCTCTCCCCCAGCACATTTTATCCCTGACAAAGCTTTCACCCCCAGCACATTTTATCCCAGACACAGCTATCCTCTCCCCCGCCCACATTTTATCCCTGCCACAGTTTTCCCCGCTCACACAGCTCTCTCCCTGACACATACAGTATTATCCTTCACAAAGCTCCAACAAATTTTATCCCCAACACTGCTCTCCCCCAGCACATTTTATCCCTGCGACAGCTCTCCCCCCTCACACAGCTCTCTGACACATCTTATCCTTCACAACGGATCCCCCTACACATTTTATCCCACCCAGAACATTTTATCCCCAACACAGCCACCCCCAGAACATTTAATTCCATACACAACTCTCCCCCCCCCCAGAACATTTCATTCCATACACAGATCTCCCCCCCAGAAACATTTCATTCCATACACAGCTCTTCCCCCATAGGTGTGCGCAGGGGAGGTGGCTGGTGCGCACAGGCACCCCCTAATGTCTGGCACCCTTATCTCCCATACCTGATGCAGCGATCGCCGAGCAGGCTGATTACTGTCCCCTCTGCGCTGCACCCTGTCAGGACTGCATTACTGACTGGACACCTGGGTTAATCAAGGGTGCCACTGCCACCGGCTTTCAAATTCCCGGCTCCACCTCAATGTATAAAAACAGCGTGATGTGACTTGATGACGTCATGCTGCTCACACGTCCACCCGTCACACGCCCACCTCTCTCCTTCTATTCTATGCCAACGCCAGCCACTGATGAGGATCAGCATGCAGCCAGCGTTCCTCTTAGGAAGACAAATTCAATACTGGCAGACGGCCGGCAGCAGCATTCACACGTCACTTGTTTTTCCAGGAGCAGCAGCAGTACTAGTCTGCGACTGTCAGTGTCAGTGAGTGACTGACTTGTAAGTAAGCTGCTGCAGCTTGCAGGGGAAAGAGAGGGGGAGCCAGACCAGGCTGAGGAGAAGCAGTGTAATTGCAGTGAGTGCCATCAGGGGTGTTTGTATGATGCACACCACAACATTTGATAATGTATCTGCATTATTAGGATTGGTACAAAGGTGGATATTTTATATGCGTTGACCATCAATAGATGGTGCTAGACACGCCCAAAAGGCGGTGCTAGACACACCCCTCCAACGGTGCACCCCCTAACAAAATGTGCTGCGCACGCCAGTGTCTTCCCCTCAGTACATTTCATTCCATACACAGCTCTCCCCCACCCAGAACATTTAATTCCATACACAGCTCTCTCCCCCATAATATTTAATTCCATACACAGCTCTCCCCCCAGAACATTTCATTCCATACACAGCTCTCCCCCACAGCACATTTTTTTTTTGTGTTTAATGATTTAATACTGCAGCTTCATGTTCTATACATTAGTGATACACTTAGCAAAGTGGGGTGGAGGAAATAAGTACAACATTGCACTGATTGTATTGTACCTTTAATATATACTACTGTATATGAAGCTACTCTGTAAATGTGATGTATAATTACAGTGGAATAATTTGAGGCATTTTTATGTATGTATTTATTTCTTGAAGCTCTAAACAGTGGTTCCCAAACTCGGTCCCCAGGACCCCACACGGCCCACGCCCCCCACGCCACCCAGCAGCCGCACTGCGCGCCACCAACTGCCACACCAAAAAAATCCACAGGCGACCCGGAAAACACAAACCATGTGGGGTCCCGAGGACCGAGCGTACCCGTGCTCTAAAACACAGGTTCTCAAACTCTGTCCCCAGGACCCCACACGGCCCACATCCCGCAGGCCACCCGCAGATCCCTAAAACGTGCCAGCTGGCGACACACAGCGCACCCGCCGGGCGACAAGGAAAACGCGAACCGTGCGGGTCCCCGAGGACCGAGACCGAGAACCAGTCCAAAACATTTGTTCCACCTCCTAGGTAAAGTGTCATCCACATGTTCTGAATATACAGTTGGTGAGGTGAATACTGTGTACCCATGTAAGGATTATCCCTCTCAGCTTGCTATGATGAATTCAGTAAGTTACATTAACATTATTTTTCATGTTATGTTTGCAGTGATGTTGGTGAGGCAGTTGGAAATATTAACCACTTAACTGGAATAGTTGCACGCGATGCAACCGGAGCCAGGTGTATATTACCTGGCCTGGCTGCATCACATGCAAAATTATGCCCCCGTTGTGCGCTGCTCTCACCTAGTTTTCTAGAGCCCCTGGCCACCACTTTGTCTCTGACCGCCGATTTTGCTGCCGGAATCGCACCACAGAATGCCGTGCGGCCGGCATGCTGAAGCCAGTGACGCAAGGTGAGGTGAGGCAGAGCCTCTCCTGTCATACTAACTTATACACCAGAGTTCAGAGTTTTGACTATACAAAGTATATGAAAAACACAAAGAATATAGTAGAAATATCTTCTTTGTGTTAGTCTAATTATTTCCACAGCCAAAACTCTGGAGTAAAAAGTCTATGGCAGGTGAGGCAGTGCCCTTTCCACACATCTCACCAAATTTCCAGCAGTATATTTGCTGCACCTGTGTATAATGCCCGCATGAACCCTTTGGCACAAATATTGTGCATATATTTGGCTCTGGGATTAGCCAGTGCCTCCTGAGCTATTTACCTCACTGTCCCTGTCTGGAGTGCATGCTACGGGAAGCACAGTGCAGGGATCGTTCGTTCCTCTCTCTGCACATTTTTAAAAAAAAATTGTTTATTAATTTTCAAGTTATATAGGGTTACATTAGCCCCCCACAACATGTGGGGAGAGCATATCCGTAAAACAACATTATACCTAGAGCAGAGATGTACCGTATTTGCCGGCGTATAAGACGACTGGGCGTATAAGACGACCCCCAACATTTCCACTCAAAATATAGAGTTTGTTATATACTCGCCGTATAAGACTACCCCCTTCCACACACCAAATAAAACGTAAAAGAACATCAGATTTGTGACATACTGTATATTATGACCTGATAAGAGATTTGGATAGGGAGTATTTATCAAGGTATGCATAAGAAGGGGGGAGGGGGCGAGGAGAAAGTTGTAAAATGTATAAAAGTATACCCCTGTGTGCATTTAGTGTTACCGGTTTCACATGAGTGCCATTAGTATTAGTGCCATTACAGTACCTGTCATTGTCACCATTGTATGGCCACAACGCGCGACTGCAGCGCCTCCGGCCAGTCCCTGCATCTCCCTGTAATTGGCACTAGTGACCCGCCGCGGCCGCACTGGATATCGCGCGATACTGGATGGTGAGTAGAATGAGGTGGGCGGGCATCGGGAGGCCACTATGGGCACCGGGCGAGTATCGGAAGGCCACTATGGCAGCTATGTCTATCCCAACTGAAGTGCACCCGGCGTATAAGACGACCCCCCCACTTGGAGGCATGTTTTTCAGGGCAAAAAAGTAGTCTTATACGCCAGCAAATACTGTAATCGAAAAACAAAGATCATGGGGTTCCCATAAGGAAAAAACATCACAGTGATAATAAAAGAAATAGAGATAAAGTATACACTGAGAGCGACCAAAGCACTCCGATTAAATAGGAAAAACAATAAAAAACAATCTTGTGACTGTATCAGTAGAGAGAAGAAGGATAAAGAGAAAGCAAGAAAAGAGAAAAGAAGAGAGGGGAAAGGCGAGGAAAGTATAGAGTAGGGAGAGAAGAGACAGAGTCGGAGGGTCCGCCGGTGCGCCTCTTTATACAGCAGATACCGCTCGGAGCGCTAGTGTAAAATAGAAGGTAATACTTAAGGTACACGAAAAGGTAATATTAAGGATGGTCACATACCTACTTGATAGATTATGAGACTACTAAAATCACAGTAGGAGTGCCGCGGAACCCTCAGGGGAGCGTATTCTACGTGCTGGCGCTTGAGAGTTGAACCATAATTCCCAAATCAAAAGAAACTGGAAAGATCTGTTATGGAGGTATGCAGTGATTTTTTCCATGCTTGCGAAGTACCAAACTTTATCAATGACCCGCTTAATAGGGGGGGGCCTCCCTCTGTTTCCAATGGAGGGCAATTGAGCAGCGAGCAGCATTTAAAATCTGTGTCAGTAATTTACCGGTATTTGGAGGTGTGTTAATAATGGGAAGGCCCAGCAGAAAAGACCAACGGTCTTTAGATATCTGGGTCTGGAGCACTGTACTTATTAGGTGTGCGACTGAGTCCCAAAACAACATGATCTTGGGACACGTCCACCAGATGTGGAGGAAAGAGCCATGGCCGCCGCAGCCTCTCCAGCACGCGGGCGAAGAGGAAGGGAACATCTTGTGGAGTCTAGAGGGGACAAAGTACCACCTATATAATATTTTGTAAGCGTTTTCCTTTACTAGCGTTGATATGGAGGATTGTGCGGCAGCAGTGAAGACATCCGACCAATCATGGTCAGCAGGCGGCGGACCTAGGTCCCGTTCCCACTGGAGAACAAAAGCCGGGGTCGTCGACTGACCCCTAACCTGAAGAAGGGAGTATAGTAGGGAGATGATTCCTCGAGCAAGCGGTTTATGATAGCTATATGACTCCAGAGTGGATAAAGGTTGGAACGGGGAAGGATTCGATATAGAAGAGACAAAGTGTCTTATCTGGAAATAGGTAAAAGGGTTTGCTTCCGGGAAATTATATTTTGTCATGATATCCGATAAAGGCGCGCACGTACCCTCAGACAGTACATCCAGTACAAAGCGGATATTCCTTTCCGACCATGGGCGAGAGCGAGTCAGAGACTGACCCGGGGTGAAAGAAGGGTTATCCCATAAAGGGGTAAGCGAAGAAGGGGATGACAGTAGATGAAAGCACCGAGTGCAGTAGTCCCAGATCTGGCAGGAGTATTCCAGTACAGGGTGCAGTTGCAAATGAGGGGATCTAGCCTTGGGGGAGGATAAGAGTAAAGACGACAAAGACATAGTGTGGCCCAGTGCAGATTCCAGCTGGAGCCATCGAATGTTCTGAGCGGGGGCGAACCAAGCGACAGCTTGGCTGAGATGAGTAACCAGATAGTAAAGGCGGATATCTGGGAAGCCTCTTCCGCCCTCTTGTACAGGTTTGCGTAAGGTGGAGAAACCTATCCTAGGGACCTTATTTCTCCAAACAAAGCGGAGAAACCAAGAGTGAACTTGCGCCAAGACGGAGTCCAGGACTTTCACAGGCAGCGTCTGAAAAAGATAAAGTAGGCGGGGGATTATATTCATTTTCAGAGCTATGATACGTCCCAGCCAGGATATAATCAAGGACTGCCATTTATGGAGATCGGCCTTAATGTTGACAAGCAAGGGGGCGAAGTTCGCCTTATATAGGTCACCGTAGCGGCGCGTAATAAATATCCCCAGGTATCGGATTTTAGAAGCACACCAAGAAAATTTAAAGTTGGATTGCATGCGGGCTAGGTGGGTAGAAGAAATGTGGAAGGGGAGAGCTTCCGTTTTGGACCAATTAACCTTATATGCCGATACATGCTCGTACTCAGACAGAAGATTGAGAAGGTTCTGCAAAGAAGTGTGCGGTGAAGAAAGCGAAAGGAGGACATCATCTGCAAACAGGGAGATCTTGTAAACTGAGCTCCCCACCTCTAACCCCCCAATGTCGGTCGAAGACCGGATGCGTGCTGCCAACGGTTCTATTACTAGAGCAAATATCAGGGGCGAGAGTGGGCAGCCCTGTCTGGTGCCGTTAGAGATACCCAGAGGGTCCGACAGCACTCCATTCACGGAGACCCGTGCAGATGGATCCGAGTATAGAGCCTGAATCCCCATGAGAAATTCCCCCTGAAAGCCAAAGTGATCAAGAGTTTCAAACATAAAGGGCCAACCTATCCTGTCAAACGCTTTCTCCGCATCCAGAGAAAGCAAAAGAGCAGGGGTATGTGTAAGGTTGATATGGTGAGCAAGGCTGATGACCCGCCTCGTATTGTCGCGGGCTTGGCGACCAGGGATAAATCCAACCTGGTCATTATGGACAAGGTGGGGCAATACGCTGTTCTATCGAAGGGCCAAGATTTTCGCATATATCTTAATGTCAGAGTTAAGTAGCGATATAGGTCTATAGTTAACACAGTTGGATGCATCTTTGCCTTCCTTGGGAATAACTATAATCCTGGCCTCCAGAGCCGATTTGGAAAAAGAAGCTCTCTGTAGGACAGCATTAAAGAGGGCTGAAAGGTGGGGCATAAGCTGGGGCAGAAAAGTCTTATAGTAGGCGGCTGAGAAGCCATCTGGGCCGGGAGCCTTGTTAGATTTTAAACCTTTAACGACGGTGGCAATTTCTTTATCGGAGATCCTAGCGTTTAGTTCTGCGGAAACCGTTGGGGACAGACAATGTGAGGACCCATAAACATTGTATAGCTTCTTGTAGAAGCGAGATAAAGTCTCGGTGATATGTTTAGGATCACAAGTTTTCTTACCAGGGGAAGACTGAATAGACAAGACGTTGTTCCTTGCCAGTTTAGTCCGAAGCCTAGAAGCTAGCAGCCGATCAGCCTTATCCCCCTTTTTCGTAAAGAGACTAGTTGAGCCATTTCAAGCTAGTTTCCACCTTAGCCGTCAAGAGCATATTTAATTCGCCCTTGGCAGAGGACAAAGCAGAAAGATCCGCTTCGGACCCTGACGTTTTGTGTTTCAGCGAAAGGGATGTGACCAAGTCCGAGAGTTCCCGGATACGGTTGGCTCTAGTCTTCTTATTATGAGAGGAGGCGCTAATCAGGCATCCGCGTAAGACCGCATTGTGGGCATCCCACAGTAACATAGGAGAAATAGTCGGAGATGTGTTTGTATTAAAGTAATGGGAGATTTCGGCAGCTATGTGGGCTTTCGTTTGGGGATTAAGAAGGATTCTGTCATTTAACCGCCACGTAGGGTGGCGAGCGGGAGGGTGTGGGCCCGGGACGTCCACAGTGACCGGGCCGTGTTCTGACCACGTGCTAGGGTAAATGGAGGCATCAAGAATGCATTGAGCAGGCTCTGTACTCAAAAAGAGCATGTCCAATCTTGTGTAGACATCATAAATAGGGGAGTAGTAGGTGTAATCCCTAGCGTTCGACTCTTTCACTCTCCATGTATCGAAGAGAAGGTGTCGGGATAGCAAGAGATTCAAAGCAGCTGCGTTACGTGAATGAGAGGAGCGCATTGATCTGGGCAGAGGTTTAGATCTGTCCAGATCACTATCCAGGGTCACATTAAAATCCCCACCCAAAACCACATTACCGCGTCTGTGCAGAGCTAGGAGGCTATTCAGGGAATGGAAGAAGAGGGCCTGTAGTTGGTTTGGAGCATAAACATTCAAGAATGTGTAGGGGGTCCCATTCAACAGCCCCACTAACAACAGATATCTACCCTCAGGGTCCCTCAATATATCGGAGGGGGTGAAAGCTAGGTGGCTAGCAAAGAGTATAGAGACCCCCTTCTTCTTGCGTATAGGATCGCAAGCATGGAAAGTGTGCGGGAAGGTTTTAGACCTAAGTTCAGGGTGTGAAGCGCCAGAGAAGTGGGTCTCTTGTAGGAAAAAACTATTTGTGTTCCCTAATGCACACTGAGTGAGTAATAATACTACATAATAAATCAGATAATACGGAGATCTTAGTTGCGTATATCTGCAGATATAGGGTTAAGCCCCCAGGCCGATCGACAAGGCTTCTCCGTCACTGGGGGTCCCTAATACTAGGTATGGGTCCGGGGTGCAGGACCCCATCATGCAGGCACAGGTCAGCTACCCCAGGTCAGCACACAGGTGAAAGTTAATAAGGGTTAATAAGAAGCACAGAAGTGCTATATAAGTGAAGTGTGATTAAAATACAAAAATATATACAAAGTGATAGGGAAAATCATGAGTGTTAATAAAGTGTTAGGGTGTGCCGACCTGAAGCCACCCAGCCATACCGACACAGGGGCCACCGCACCCCACACCCACCCCATAAATAATTACATATATGTCTGGGTCTAAATGCCCAGTGTAAGGCCACATGATAATGGCTCCTACAGCATCTGAGAGCCAGCTTACCTGGAGACACCCCAGGCTTCCCCAATGGCACTCTGGAGTCAGCAATCCCTCCTAATGCTGACCCATCCATGCCTCTCTAAATACAATGCACAGATATTGGAAAGCTGCTCAATCAGATATAATATCAGTCAGGTGCTAAAAGGGAGGGGTAATTCTGTGTAGGAAAAAACTATTTGTGTTCCCTAATGCACACTGAGTGAGTAATAATACTACATAATAAATCAGATAATACGGAGATCTTAGTTGCGTATATCTGCAGATATAGGGTTAAGCCCCCAGGCCGATCGACAAGGCTTCTCCGTCACTGGGGGTCCCTAATACTAGGTATGGGTCCGGGGTGCAGGACCCCATCATGCCGGCACAGGTCGGCTACCCCAGGTCAGCACACAGGTGAAAGTTAATAAGGGTTAATAAGAAGCACAGAAGTGCTATATAAGTGAAGTGTCCCCATACCTAGTATTAGGGACCTCCAGTGACGGAGAAGCCTTGTCGATCGGCCTGGGGGCTTAACCCTATATCTGCAGATATACGCAACTAAGATCTCCATATTATCTAATTTATTATGTAGTATTATTACTCACTCAGTGTGCATTAGGGAACACAAATTGTTTTTTCTTACACAGAATTACCCCTCCCTTTTAGCACCTGACTGATATTACATCTGATTGAGCAGCTTTCCAATATCTGTGCATTGTATTTAGAGAGGCATGGATGGGTCAGCATTAGGAGGGATTGCTGACTCCAGAGTGCCATTGGGGAAGCCAGGGGTGTCTCCAGGTAAGCTGGCTCTCAGATGCTGTAGGAGCCATTATCATGTGGCCTTACACTGGGCATTTAGACCCAGACATATTTGTAATTATTTATGGGGTGGGTGTGGGGTGCTGTGGCCCCTGTATCGGTATGGCTGGGTGGCTTCAGGTCGGCACACCCTAACACTTTATTAACACTCATGATTTTCCCTATCACTTTGTATATATTTTTGTATTTTAATCACACTTCACTTATATAGCACTTCTGTGCTTCTTATTAACCCTTATTAACTTTCACCTGTGTGCTGACCTGGGGTAGCCGACCTGTGCCGGCATGATGGGGTCCTGCACCCTGGACCCATACCTAGTATTAGGGACCCCCAGTGACGGAGAAGCCTTGTCGATCGGCCTGGGGGCTTAACCCTATATCTGCAGATATACGCAACTAAGATCTCCAGTGGCGGATTCAGGGGGGGGGGCACAC
Source organism: Pseudophryne corroboree (assembly GCF_028390025.1). Classification (NCBI taxonomy): domain Eukaryota; kingdom Metazoa; phylum Chordata; class Amphibia; order Anura; family Myobatrachidae; genus Pseudophryne; species Pseudophryne corroboree. Next base: position 729,620,914 of record NC_086444.1, on the reverse strand, counting down.
AGGCACGTGCCCCCCTTGTCGTCATGATCAGGCGATAGGCAAACTACACGGCTGAGTAAGGCGCCGCACGTAGCGTGCGCTCTGGCCGTGAACTGCTATAGAGAGCTGGCACCTGGCAGCCTGTCTCACGTATTCACTGAGCTGCTGCAGACGCTGCTTTCCCCCTCCGTGTAGTGCCTCATCATGCATATGTAATGAGCGGCGGAGCGGCATGATGTCACGCCGCTCATTACATATGCACAAACTGGGCTGGGGCAGGATGACCGCTACTTTCCTTACTTTCCTGTGGAGCCTCGAGTGGAGCCTCAAGCGGGGGAGACATGTTTGAGCGGGTGACCCTCAGCCCGCCTTTCCACTGCCACACTCAAGCTCCCAGAAGAGTACGTTCTTTTCATTTAGTTATTAATGAGGTTTTTTTTATTTAGGTATTTATTTCTGTTGCCTGGGCCTGGCAGACAGTCAGGGCTCAGGAGTCACTGTCTGCAGTCATTTCTTGGATTTTTAAGCCAGCCAGCAGGGATACATTTAAAATTAATATTATTTAATACTGTGCCCACTGTATTATAAGCCAGCCAGTGGAGATAAGTTTAAAATTGATATTATACAATATGGTGCCCTCTTTAATAAAGCATGTACCAGTTTAGTTTTATTTATATTTCACTTCATGCTTTTAAGCTTTTGTGTGGGTATAATATAATTTATTACACTATACGTGGGAAGGGGGGGGGGGGGGGGGGCGCCAAAATCTATATTTGCTTTTCAAAAAATGTAGGCTTGGGCCAGCCCTGTAGGAGGCACTGTGGGGACATGTGTATCTGCACTGGGGGCATATCTGGCACTGTGGGGACATGTGTATCAGCACTGGGGGCATATCTGCACTGGGGGCATATCTGGCACTGTGGGGACATGTGTATCTGGCACTGGGGGCATATCTGGCACTGTGGGGATATATGTATCTGCACTGGGGGCATATCTGGCACTGTGGGGATATGTGTATCTGCACTGGGGGCATATCTGGCACTGTGGGGACATGTGTATCTGCACTGGGGGCATATCTGGCACTGTGGGGACGTGTATCTGCACTGGGGGCATATCTGGCACTGTGGGGACATGTGTATCTGGCACTGGGGGCATATCTGGCACTGTGGGGATATATGTATCTGCACTGGGGGCATATCTGGCACTGTGGGGATATGTATATCTGCACTGGGGGCATATCTGACACTGGGGATATGTGTATCTGCACTGGCGGCATATCGCATGCAACCTGCGGTCCCCACAGCCCATGCAGCTAATGTATTATGACTATAACGTGTCACCATGAAGCAGGGCTGGCCGGAGCAGAGTAGCGTGGCAGCGGCCGTGATTTGGGGACACTGCTTCTACTTCCCCTCAGCCCGGACCACTGTGGCCGGGTCCCGCCGCTCCCTGTACCCGCTGTGGTCGCTGTCAGTCAGGGCAGCCTGATCATGGCGATGCCTTTGTGTGTGCGGGCGCTGCGCCTCTCCGGGGCCGCCCGGCTCCTACTCTCTCCCCGTGTACAGAAGCTCCACACCAGCCCCACTCTGGCATCCAAGGCGCCAGTGTCCACCGCAACGGGTCACGACGACCAAGAGGATGATATGACCAACTCCAATGCCAGGGTAAGACGCCCCTTATATACCTATAGTGTCATTGCCCATATGTTCTGTATGTCATACCCCTATATCCTATAAACTGTGCCATGTGTACTGAGGTCACTCCCCCTGTATACCTGTCCATACTATTCCATTATACCGTGTGCCCTGTATGAGGTGCCCTGTATGAGGTGATGCCCCCTATGTACACATTCACTCCATCCCCTACCAGACCTGTCCCTGCACACTCACCCTGTCCCCTACCAGACCTGTCCCCGCACACTCACCCTGTCCCCTATCAGACCTGTCCCCGCACACTCACCCTGTCCCCTACCAGATCTGTCCCTGCACACACACCCTGTCCCCTACCAGACCTGTCCCTGCACACACACCCTGTCCCCTACCAGACCTGTCCCTGCACACACACCCTGTCCCCTACCAGACCTGTCCCCTCACACTCACCCTGTCCCCTACCAGACCTGTCCCCTCACACTCACCCTGTCCCCTACCAGACCTGTCCCCGCACACTCACCCTGTCCCCTACCAGACCTGTCCCTGCACACACACCCTGTCCCCTACCAGACCTGTCCCCGCACACTCACCCTGTCCCCTACCAGACCTGTCCCCGCACACTGACCCTGTCCCCTATCAGTCCAGTCCTGTACACTCAGCCTGTCCCCTACCAGACCTGTCCTTGTATACTAACCCTGTCACCCACCAGACCTGCACTCCATGCCCACAGCATGATAAAAATGAGGTTGTGGCTCGTTGGTATGGCACTGTGACGCCACAACCCTTGTTATGAGACCACACTCACCTTCCCAGGAGTGTGCGCAAAAGACCCCCCCCACCTCGCCTTCTCCTATCATGGTGCCCCCCCCTGTCATTTTGTTCTAGATCCGCCCCTGAAGATCTCCGTATTATCTGATTTATTATGTAGTATTATTACTGACTTAGTGTGCATTAGGGAACACAAATAGTTTTTTCTTACATAGAATTACCCCTCCCTTTTAGCACCTGACTGATATTACATCTGATTGAGCAGCTTTCCAATATCTGTGCATTGTATTTAGAGAGGCATGGATGGGTCAGCATTAGGAGGGATTGCTGACTCCAGAGTGCCATTGGGGAAGCCAGGGGTGTCTCCAGGTAAGCTGGCTCTCAGATGCTGTAGGAGCCATTATCATGTGGCCTTACACTGGGCATTTAGACCCAGACATATATGTAATTATTTATGGGGTGGGTGTGGGGTGCGGTGGCCCCTGTGTCGGTATGGCTGGGTGGCTTCAGGTCGGCACACCCTAACACTTTATTAACACTCATGATTTTCCCTATCGCTTTGTATATATTTTTGTATTTTAATCACACTTCACTTATATAGCACTTCTGTGCTTCTTATTAACCCTTATTAACTTTCACCTGTGTGCTGACCTGGGGTAGCCGACCTGTGCCGGCATGATGGGGTCCTGCACCCCGGACCCATACCTAGTATTAGGGACCCCCAGTGATGGAGAAGCCTTGTCGATCGGCCTGGGGGCTTAACCCTATATCTGCAGATATACGCAACTAAGATCTCCGTATTATCTGATTTATTATGTAGTATTATTACTCACTCAGTGTGCATTAGGGAACACAAATTGTTTTTTCTTACACAGAATTACCTCTCCCTTTTAGCACCTGACTGATATTACATCTGATTGAGCAGCTTTCCAAAATCTGTCTCTTGCAGGAATATAACATCGCCTCTGAGTTGTTTAAGGGACCGAAATAAGAGAGAGCGTTTGTGTGGACTGTTCAGACCTTTCGTGTTCAGGGAAACTATTCTAAGAACCATGGAATAGAAGTGGAGCACCAATCAGATGGAAGCGCACCAGCGAGACCCCCGAAGAGAGATTGGAAAAAGAAGGGAAGAAGACCTGAGAAAGAAGAAGAGAAATAGAAGGAGAACAGAGGAGAAACAGGCATATGATAGCAACTGCAATTAGCAAACATAGAGAATCCATTCTCACAGGTCGGACCCAAGGAAGGAACAGGCCTACGGGCCTTATTCGTCCAACGTCGACCGTAAAGGCCGAATGGGGGATGGGTGAACCCAGCCGCACAGAGGAGAGCTTTGTGAGGACCGGGTCCCGTGTGTGGGCAAAACCAATGCGATGTGCATATTGTAGTTAGTAGGCAAATGGAGGTAAAGGGGAGGGGTGGGGAAAGAGGGGAGGAGGGGGGGGGAACTAAAGGATGGAGAGCAAATCTAAAGGAACAGAGAGGAAACATGGTGTAATGACTACCTGACCTAAGAAAAAATAGAGGTCCGTGGACCCCCACCGCCTGAGTTACCTAGAAAGAAGCATGTAATCGTAGGGGAGGAAAGAAACAGTAACATTGGAACTATTAGAAACAGAAAAAGAGAGCGGGACCCGGTCGGGCCACCCGGGGCCGGGGGCCGCGTGGACAACCGCGGAGGTCCCCGGCCCCAGGACCCAAACAGGCCCAACCCCCACAAACAAAAAAAGGCAAAAAACAGCAAACATTAACTAAACATAGGGCTCTACAGAGTATGGGAACACTGATGGAACACAAAAAGACTCCCGGAGATCCCATAAGAGCCGTTGCGGGGATGAGACCCGCTCAAGGGCAGCAACAGATGTAGAGTCATGTACCTATAGAGGTATGGGAGGCAGATCCAACAGTGTTCCAATCGGAGGACGGGGCCATGAGGGAAGGGGAGGTGTTGACTGGGGGAGGACGCTGAGAGGTAGTTAGAGGGCCAGAGATGTTCAAGTGGCAGAGTAGTTGAAGGGCCTCGTCGGGGGATCTAGCAGAGAGGACTTTACCATCAGATCTGACTTGGAGGGCAAAGGGGAAGCCCCATCTGTATCTAATATTGTTGTCTCTCAGGGTTTTGGTTATGTCCTTTAATTCTCTCCGTCTATTCAACGTAACCGGTGATAAGTCCTGGAAGACTAGGAGATCGGAGCCCTCGAAAGATATGGCTGGAGACATCCGAGCTTTAGCGTAGACTTGGTCTTTGACCGCAAAGTAATGAAAATGTAGGATTACATCCCTCTGCGTTTTAGCATCTTGAGATCTAGGACGTAGGGCCCTGTGTGCCCTATCTAGGAGTAGCATATCGTCAGGAACAGAGGGAGCAAGTGAGCGGAACAGGCGGAGCAGGTAATCAGTGAGGTGGGTCTGTTCTACCGTCTCGGGGACGTTACGGATTTGAAGATTCTTCCGACGGCCTCTATTATCTACATCTTCTTGTTTATCCGCTAATAGCATAACATCTGTACGCATTTGAATCATCTCCTGTTCTGATTCTTGTTGAAAGGCGATAAGCTCCTCTTGTTTCCTTTCAACGGTGTCAACTCTGGCTCCCAAGCTGTCCACGTCCGTTTTCAGACCAGAAATAGCCTCTTGCACTTCGGCACGGATTGACTTTTTTATATTGCGCATCTCGGACAGGAGAAGAGCGACATCCGCTTTAGTGGCAGGAGTGGAGGAAGGGTCATCGTCCGAGTCACGGTCGGATGTTGCTGACGTGGGCGGAGGTGATGATGATTTCCGAGTAGAGGACGGAGTGGAATTCTTGAAGTAGCCCACCAAGTTATAGGCATTGGATTTCCCCCCCCCTTTAGGCATAGTGACGGAGAGGGATGAGGTAGAATGGTAGTCAACACCTGGTTAGGGATGGGAAAGCTCCTATAGCATTAGAATCACCCACGGGACCGGGTGTATCACATAGTGAGATCACATTATAGGCAGTTCACAGAGTATGGCCGGGGAAGCCCAACCGGGTGCACTGTAATGCGTGAGTGCAGATAAATCAGAATATAAAGCAGCCCCGCAACAGGGGTGAAGACATCCACCGTGAGGGTAAGAAATTAAGAGTGGTCAGCGCTCTCCATCTTCCGGGCCTCCTTCAATGCTTGGGCGGTGTGAACAGTGAGAGCGGCCACCGACCCACTCCGGGCTCCCCGGGGGATAGTAACAAATTTACAGTCTCCGGTAGGGGTAGGAAGACCGTGGGTAACGGGTTTAGAGTAACAGATACTTGTAACACAGTGGAGGGGGAGTTCAACGGGCCCACAATGCCACCAGCGCTATCGAGCGCAGAACTTGAGGGGAGCAGGCCTGCACACCACTCCGACAATGAATCCCCGACTGGTAGGTGCCGCAGTTATGGGTTGCAGTGCTGTAGCTGAGGAAGGCCGTAAATTATGTATGCAGCTATGGAGGGCCACAGGAGGGTGAGCGCACTGGTACACTGGCGGGGTGAGATCCAGGCAGGTGGGAACGCAGGGGGACGAGGGCCCCAGAGCAAGGTCTTAATGCAGGGCAATTTCAGCTACTCACGATTTTGTGTGTTCCAAGATGGCCGCCAGCAGGAGTACAGGCTGGGGATTACACAGAGAATAGGTGCAGCTGCAGGAGGCAGAGAAGGAGCCCACCCACTCCTGTTGATGCCCGAGGGTCAGAGGCAGGTAGGCAGGTCATGGCCTGTGAGAGAGCTCAGGTGGCGGGGGAGACAACCACCACTCCCGTTCCGGCCGCACCCCGGCACCGGATCCCGCCCTCGGAGAGATGCCAAACTCGAGGTCCCGGCGTCAGGGCTGGATGGAGGCTTCAGATTGAGGGACACCGCCAAAACTTCATCCCCGGATCCAGAGCGAGGCGGACGCGGCCGTAATAGCCCGGCGATACAGAGAGCCACTCGATCCCCCCGTGCCACCCAGCAAGTTGTTCACAGCTGTGGACGGGGTCCTGTAGGGGCGGAGGCGCTGCAATACTGGTCCCCCGGGCACTCAGGGGAAGCCGGCGGGAGGGGAACTTGTCGGCCTCACGGGACCGCCGCCGGGCTCGCTACCCCCACACTGCAGTTGCCGGGTCACTGGGGAGACAGCCACGGGCACTTCTTCTGAGCACGTCGCGGGGGTAGGCGTCCCTGAAGTCCGCTGGAGAAAGGGACTCCGCGGCGTCCGGTCTGGGGGGAGAGCGTCACTACAGTTCCCGGCTTCACAGTGAGGGGAAGGCCACAACCCGCAGGGACCCTTAAAATAGTCCCCCGGCTCCGTAGCCACGGCCCCACGGTCAGGAACGGTGAGGGGTAACACCTAGAGGTAAAGGGGGTAGTGGAAGTCCCCAAAAGCCCAATAAATGAGCCCAATATGTATAATTGGCAGGAGCTCTCAAAGAAGACGTCCTCTCCTCTTGCTGTCCAGGCCACGCCCCCCCACAGCACATTTTAGCCATGACAGTTACCTTCCCCAGCACATATAATCCCTGCAAAATCTCTCCCCAGCAGCACATATATTCCCACACATAGCTCCCACCTCCCAGCACATATACTCCCACACATAGCTCCCCTCTCCCAGTACATATAATCCCTGATACAGATATCCCCCCGCACATAAAATCCCACACACAGCTCCCCCACCCCAGGACATATAATCCCACACAGAGCTCTCCCTCCCAGCACCTATAATCCCTGATACAGATCTCCCCCCAGCACATATAATCCCACACACAGCACCTCCACCTCAGCACATATAATCCCTTATACAGATATCCCCCAGCACATATAATCCCTGCTACAGATCTTCCCCCAGCACATATAATCCCACACACACAGCTCCCCCACCCCAGCATATATAATCCCTGATACAGATTTCCCCCAGCAGATACTGTATAATCCCACACACAGCTCCCCCACCTATGCACATATAATACCTGATACAGATCTCCAGCCAGCACATATAATCCCACACACAGCTACTTTACCCGAGTACATATAATCACTGACACAGCAAACATCATCCCCCCTGTGCAGCTCCATCCTACCTCTTTCTCCGATACTCCAGTATTCTCACCGCTCCCCTGCCACTAACCGCGTCATTGTGGGTCCTCCTGTTTCTGGGCTCTGGCTGGACGCTGTTATGATTCCAGCACTCTGGTCTGAGGAGATCTTATTGCGAGGACCGGAGCACTGGAACGTAATGCTGGGGAAGGGAGCGGGAATGGAAAATAGCCCCTCACGCCCTAACTCCGTTGTCTCGCCCGTGCTGTCAGAAATCCCCTGCGAGACTATGGTTGCTTGAGCCCATGGCAGCCGCGTTTGAAGGGCGGATTACGTCTGCCCAACTCCGATGCCCCCCCAGGTCTTAATGAGAGACAAAGGGAAATCCGAGACAGGGTGATAACAAGGGGCCCTCTGACTAAACAACCAGGCCAGGGGCTACAAGCTAATAAAAACTAGAATATGTGCGGAAAGACCGCCAGGGAAAAGGACAACAAAAATATCCACTTGTCCACTTCTCCTACCCGGCACCGCCGAGTTCCAGAGAGGACTTGTGGAAGCGGAACCCTCCGCAAATGCTCCAAAGACAAAATATGTAAAGATCAAGCGGCTGAGCCGCAACACACGGCAGAGCCGCAACTCACGAAACACCACTCGATATTCAAAGGTGATCAGTCAGGACTACTGGGGACCCAACGACTTCCTGGGATGAGATGACAACTCCCGGATACAGGACTTCTGAGGACAGGAATGACCGGATACAGCAGGACTGGAACAGACTCTCAGCAAACCAAAGCAGCATGCAGGAAGCTATTACCGGCGTCAGTGAGAAGCACTGAGAAGGTATTTAGCAGGGAGTCCTCCAATCAGCTGTTCAGAGCCTGATTGGTATTAATGCCGTGCAGCTGCCTTGCTGCACGGCCAGAAGACAAGTGTGTGTGCGTGTGTGTAACTAGACCCTGCAACGGGGAACGCGGTCCGCCCGTGGCGTCCCCGTTGCTAGGGTCCGTGCAGCTCAGCACGCCCGGCGTCTAGCGTTGCTAGGAAGCCAGCGGCTGAACGCGCACGGCGTCCCTAGTTGCTAGGCGCCGGGCCGCGCGGACATTGCGGACCCCGGCGCCTAACAGTACCCCCCCCTTGAGGAGGGGTCAAGGAACCCCTAAAGCCAGGTTTCTGAGGAAATTCCCGAAAAAATGCCCTCTTGAGCCTAGGGGCATGAAGATCCTTATCTAGGACCCAAGACCATAGCCTTTCCAGTGAACTAAAAAATAAAGCCGACCCCGGGACAATTTGGAATCAAGAACTTTCTCTACCAAGAACTCCTGTTGTCCCTGTACATCCACTGGAGATCTACCCTGAGAGATCCTCCGAGGAAATCTACTGGAAGAAACGTATTGTTTCAACAGGGAACAGTGAAACGTATTTCCAATCTTGAGAGATCTTGGTAAACGTAGCCGAAAGGCAACTGGGTTGACTCTTTTAATAATAAGAAATGGTCCAATAAATTTGGGTCCCAGTCTAGCCAAGGATTGTCGAAGCCTGATGTTGCGAGTTGACAACCACACCTTATCTCCCACCTTAAAAGTGCAAGGACGTCGGAGCCTGTCAGAAAATTTCTTCTCTCGAAAGGCCGCTTTTCTGAGAGCAAGGTGCACTTTTTTCCAAATTGCTCTGAGATGGGAGGTCAATGCCAGCGACGAGACTGGAGAATGATGAAAAAAAGAATTAGCTCTGGGGTGAAAACCAAAAACTGAAAAGAAAGGAGACTCTTTAGTGGAGGAATGACAAGAATTATTGTAAGCAAATTCAGCCAAAGGAAGAAACTCGGACCAATCATTCTGGAGTTTGGCTGAATACAAGCGCAGATATTGTTTCAATGACTGGTTAACTCGTTCGGTTTGCCCGTTGGATTGTGGGTGGTAACCGGATGTTAACGACAGTTTCATCTTTAATGAAGCACAAAAACATTTCCAGAATTGTGCGACGAATTGTGGACCCCGATCAGAAACAATATCAGTGGGCAACCCATGAAGCCTGAACACATGGCGGAGGAACAAAACTGCCAACCCTTGAGCAGAAGGCAATCGGGGAAGAGCAATAAAATGAGCCATTTTACTAAAACGGTCCACTACCACCCATATGACTCGGAATCCAGCTGAAAGGGGAAGGTCAACCACAGAATCCATGGAAATATGAGACCATGGCCTGAGAGGGACACTTAAGGGCATAAGTTGCCCTATAGGCAAGGAACGGGGAACCTTATGCTGTGCACAATCCTGACATGAATAAACAAATTCCCTAACGTCTTTAGAAATACTAGGCCACCACACTGAGCGAGAGACTAACTCCAATGTTTTAGTGATTCCCGGATGCCCTGAAACTTTGTTGTCATGGAATTCAGTTAAAACAGTAGCTCTCAAAAATTCAGGAACGTAAAGACGACCAGCAGGAGTAAATCTAGGAGCTTGATGTTGAAGCTGGTTTAACTGGGTAAATAAATCCTGTGTGAGGCCTGCCCGGATGACCGAAGATGGAAGTATTGGGGTAACAACAGGATTGTTATTGTGAACCGGAAGAAAGCTACGTGACAGGGCATCAGCTTTAGTTTTCTTGGAACCAGGCCTGAAAGTGATTATAAATTTGAAACGAGTAAAAAATAATGCCCAACGTGCCTGCCGGGCATTAAGCCGTTTAGCTGATTCAATGTATTGCAGGTTCTTATGGTCAGTCAATACCGAAATAGTATGCTTCGCTCCTTCCAGCCAATGCCTCCACTCCTCAAAAGCCCACTTTACCGCCAGTAACTCCCGATTACCAACGTCATAATTGGATTCAGCGGAGGAGAATTTCCTGGACATAAAGGCACAAGGATGTAACTCCAGAGACTCCGGATCCTTTTGAGAAAGGACGGCCCCCACTCCAACTTCTGAGGCATCAACCTCCACAACAAAGGGCAATTCCGGATTAGGATGTCTTAGGACTGGAGCTGAGACAAAGGCTTGTTTCAGGGCCCGGAAGGATAACTCAGCTTCATGCGACCAGTTGGTAGGATCCGCTCCTTTCTTTGTCAGAGCTACAATGGGAGCAACCAGGTCAGAAAAAGAATGAATGAACCTCCTATAATAATTCGCAAACCCTAAAAAGCGCTGAATTGCTTTTAAATTGGTGGGTTGCGCCCAATTAAGGATGGCCTGGAGCTTCTTAGGTTCCATCGAAAATCCCTGAGGGGAAATTATGTACCCTAAAAAAGATACTTCCGTGACGTGAAATTCACACTTCTCCAGCTTGGCATATAAATGATTCTCACGTAACTTTTGAAGAACCAGACGCACCTGGGTGATATGTTGTTCCATCGATTCAGAATAAATCAAGATGTCGTCTAATAAACGACCACGAATTTCCCTAAGAAGTCACGGAGCACATCATTTATGAGGTCTTGAAAAACTGCTGGAGCATTAGACAGGCCGAACGGCATCACCAGGTATTCGTAGTGACCCGACTGAGTACTGAAAGCCGTCTTCCACTCATCTCCAGATTTAATTCGGATGAGGTTGTAAGCTCCTCTCAGGTCAATTTTAGAAAAAATCACAGCAGAACGTAACTGATCAAAGAGTACAGAAATCAACGGCAAAGGATAGGTGTTTTTAACTGAGATCTTATTCAGGGCTCTAAAATCTATGCATGGTCTAAGCGAGCCATCCTTCTTCTCCACAAAGAAAAAACCAGCACTTAAAGGGGATTTTGATGGTCTAATAAATCCTTTCTGTAAGCTCTCCTGAACATAGTCATTCATAGCCGAAGTTTCTGGCCCGGACAATGCATATAATCTCCCCTTTGGCAATGCGGCACCAGGAACTAGCTCAATAGCACAATCATAAGGCCGATGGGGAGGCAGAATGTCCGCATTGCCTTTGGAGAATACATCGGCAAACTCCTGGTATTCCCCAGGAATGAGTTCTGAAATGATAGCTGCGACTCTGACTGGAAACGAAATACACTCCTTAGCACAAAATGTACCCCATTGGGAAATCTCCCCGGACCGCCAATCAATGGTGGGATTATGAAAGGCCAGCCAAGGGTGACCCAGAACAACTGGAACTGCTGGGCAATGTGTTAGATAGAATTCGATATTTTCGGAATGTAAGGCTCCTACTGTAAGTACTACGGGAGGTGTACGGTGGGTAATAACCCCATTGGAAAGCGGACTCCCATCTAAGCCATGCATGGTGACACACCTATCCAATGGTAACTGTGGAATGCCTAAGGCCTTAGCCCAAGTTAAATCCATAAAGTTTCCTGCAGCTCCACTGTCAACAAAAGCCGACACCAAAGAACTGAGGCTGTCAAAGGAAACCTTAACTGGAACTAAAAGAGAGTTATTCGAGGAGATAAGCTGCAGACCTAGGTGAACCCCCTCACAATTCACCTGGTCAAAGCGTTTCCCGACTTGTTCGGACAGTTACGAGCAAAATGTCCCTTACCACCACAGTACAAACAAAGACCGGAATTTTGCCTTCTGGTCCTTTCCTCAGGAGACAGCCGGGAGAGACCCATCTGCATGGGCTCCTCGACATCTTCTGGAATGGAATAAACACAAGGACTTGACCTTACAGATGTTCCTCTTTCAGCTCTCCGCTCTCTGAGACGACGATCAATCTTAATAGAAAGCTCCATGAGTTTATCGAGAGTCTCAGGAGCGGGGTACTGGAGGAGACTGTCTTTAATAGACTCTGATAAGCTGAGGCGAAACTGACTGCGCAGGGCTGGGTCATTCCAGCCACAGTCGTTCGACCAACGGCGAAACTCAGTACAATAAACCTCTGCAGGATTTCTACCTTGTTTGAGAGCGCGCAGCTGACTTTCAGCGGACGCCTCTCTATCTGGGTCATCATACAAAAGCCCTAAAGATTTAAAGAAAGCGTCTACTGACAACAACGCAGGATCCTCTGCTCTTAAACCGAATGCCCAGGTCTGAGGATCCCCCAGGAGTAAAGAAATAATAATCCCAACCCGCTGAGATTCAGTACCAGAGGAAGTAGGTCTTAAACGAAAATAAAGTTTACAGGATTCTTTAAAATTAAAAAATTCTTTTCTATCACCAGAAAAACGGTCAGGCAAATGCATCTTTGGTTCAGGGACTCCCCTTGGGGAGGCTCACAAAAGATCTTCCTGCGACCTCACCCGAAGAGAAAGATCCTAGACCATCTGAGTAAGTTCTTGAATCTGATTGACTAAGAGCTGGCCAGGGTTTGGCCCTAAACCTGTCGGATTCATGAGGCCAAAATTTTTTAACAAAAACTGAATGAGAGGAAAAAATTAAAGCCCTGTTTAATTTTAATTTTTGGTATGGCCGGTAATAATGTTATGATTCCAGCACTCTGGTCTGATGAGATCTTATTGCGAGGACCGGAGCACTGGAACTTAATGCTGGGGAAGGGAGCGGGAATGGAAAATAGCCCCTTGCGCCCTAACTCCGTTGTCTCGCCTGTGCTGTCAGAAATCCCCTGCGAGACTATGGTTGCTTGAGCCCATGGCAGCCGCGTTTGAAGGGCGGATTACGTCTGCCCAACTCCGATGCCCCCCCCAGGTCTTAATGAGAGACAAAGGGAAATCCGAGACAGGGTGATAACAAGGGGCCCTCTGACTAAACAACCAGGCCAGGGGCAACAAGCTAATAAAAACTAGAATATGTGCGGAAAGACCGCCAGGGAAAAGGACAACAAAAATATCCACTTGTCCACTTCTCCTACCCGGCACCGCCGAGTTCCAGAGAGGACTTGTGGAAGTGGAACCCTCCGCAAATGCTCCAAAGACAAAATATGTAAAGATCAAGCGGCTGAGCCGCAACACACGGCAGAGCCGCAACTCACGAAACACCACTCGATATTCAAAGGTGATCAGTCAGGACTACTGGGGACCCAACGACTTCCTGGGATGAGATGACAACTCCCGGATACAGGACTTCTGAGGACAGGAATGACCGGATACAGCAGGACTGGAACAGACTCTCAGCAAACCAAAGCAGCATGCAGGAAGCTATTACCGGCGTCAGTGAGAAGCACTGAGAAGGTATTTAGCAGGGAGTCATCCAATCAGCTGTTCAGAGCCTGATTGGTATTAATGCCGTGCAGCTGCCTTGCTGCACGGCCAGAAGACAAGTGTGTGTGCGTGTGTGTGTAACTAGACCCTGCAACGGGGAACGCGGTCCGCCCGTGGCGTCCCCGTTGCTAGGGTCCGTGCGGCTCAGCGCGCCCGGCGTCTAGCGTTGCTAGGAAGCCGGCGGCTGAACGCGCATAGCGTCCCTAGTTGCTAGGCGCCGGGCCGCGCGGACATTGCGGACCCCGGCGCCTAACAGACGCTGGCAGTGCCTCCTCTTTATGCCTGTTAAATTTGTTTAATTTACAGGAAGAAAAAGCACTACCTTAATACAGAAGTATTCAGGCCACTGCGACCTCTAAGCGTGTGTATGTTAAATCTCTATGAAATGTGTACACGTTGCGTTAGCACGCCGTCACGCTGTAAGCACAAAGTAGCTACACGTGCGGCTGAATACACTTTAACCCCTAACAGGAAAGGAATGCAACACCAATTGTATATGTTATGTTGTGCTCCAACGCAGCAACAAATATTTACTTAAAAGGGGTTCACAGAGAAATACAACAATACAAGAGAAAAGGCTACAACCAATGGATACCTACGTTTGTTCGCCTGCGCCACCCGGATCCGGTCCTCAATCAATCTGGAAAGATGACTTTCAGAGAATAGACTGAGGCCGGCCAGGAGGCTTGGGTTTATACAATAGTCCAAAGCATGAAACAAAGAAAACTGTAATCCCTTCTTTCATAGGTCAAAGGGCTGGTCATTTACAGTACATGAAGGGTCATAGGTCGGTTTGAATAGGTGGGCGATGCCTGGTCCAGGTGCACTTGCAGGTGTCCTCCACTGGGTTCCCGCCAAATATCAAGAGTACAGTAAATACAGTGTGGTATTAATAATATATTCCTGCACATAGATATGCGCAGGAGCATGCTACTTTCTGAAAACTGCCATCGGAATACTGCCCTTGAAATACTGTACAGCTGGATACCAAACACCATATCCTAACCTAATTCTGTCCCCTCATATCCTGTAAAGTTGAATCCCTCTGTTGTTATACTTCCAAAGTAAATGTAACTTGCTGGTGTGGTGCGTGTAGGCTATGTGTAAATTATGCACTATGTGGATTAAATTTCAGATATATCTTTGTGGCTTTTCCATGTGAATGCACATGCCACCGTATTTACTCATACCACGCATTAATACGCAGTACTTTCGTGAGCCAATATACGCAACCTGCGGGCATGAGCACGCATGGCAGAACAAGCACACGAACGGAGGCTACTCTGTGTGGTGTTTGCACGTGATGCGTGTGGGTATAATATTTTCGACTTCAACAGTCCACCCTTTGGCAATAAACAATAACTGCCACACATAACTAATAATACTGAAAATATTACATTTACAATATGTACAAAATTTCGGGTTACAGGGGAAGAGTTGTAGGTGGGAAAGATATAGCCTAGTGGGATAGGAAAAAGCGTGTATGTATGAGTAAATGTCTGAGGGGCATGTATCATTGTGCCGTATATTTTCTAAGTAAGCTTCGAGGTACTGCGAAGTATACATTAAATCCTTCTCATCCCGTATTAAGGGTCTGTACATGGGCAAACAAACATTACCGACCTCTTTCTTTAGGCAAAGGCCATAATCCCTCACCTTTCCTGCTTCTTATACCAACAAATGGGGAGCACATTTATCTGATGATACATGTGGGGGAGAAGTATGTGTATGTTATTATGTGTGGATAACATTTATCAACTATGTGTGTTATTAACTGAAGATTGCAGAGATGAGGGTAAGACATATAAAAACACATTTACATAAATTTGGGTATACTGAAATCTTTTCCGGTTGGATGTCTATGGGTAGAGGGGAAAACAGAAAAATGGTGAAAGAAACAGGCCATGAAATTAATTTACAATCCTTATCACAACACTGTTTGTACGGATAGGTCATATATCAAATCTGCAGCTGTTACAATGCCCTCACTCCTTAGACTCATCAAATTTGTCCTGTGTTTGCGCCGCGTCAAAATTCTAACACATCTGAATATCAGACCAATAATTATGATGAAACCCAGGATACAGAGGAGAAACTTTCCCCCACTTGCAATTAAATTTTGGGCCCACTCTCCTAACCCAGAGAACCATTTGAGTGGGTTCAACCATGACGCCCAGCCGGTCAATTCATTACCCACAGCCGTCAAGGTAAGGTTGTGCTTCCTTCTGAACTCCCACTTCAACTGCAAGATCTCATCCATCTTTTCAATGATCTCCGTTGGGTCTTCTGAACTGTTCATAATATACGTACAGCACTTCACACCATTTTGAGTTGCCAGAGTAACACAGTACCCACCTGTCACAGCCATGACATAATTCAAGACCATTCTATGCTGGACCAGCTCCTTCTTGTAGGCCTGTAACTCCCTAACCGTACAACTCAAGGTGTCATCATACATCTCAGTGATATTATCTATCAAGTTCGCCAGCACATGGATGTACCTATAATTTATAATTCCTCTGGCAGTATGGGTGATATCTAATGCGAGAAGAATTTGAATCCCGGTGGATTCATGGATCAAATCAGAGGCTGCTGGTTCTGTCCTATCTATGAGGTGTCTCTTGACAATGTGTTCATAATGTGTATGAGTATAAGGAGTCTGAGCGTTGCAGTGAATATCCTTCATTTTGACGTGTGCAATGGTCATAAGCTCTGGTAGTACTCTGCCAATATAACACAACCCTTCAGAACTCGGAGTAAGCTACTTGTACGCTTTCCTTCCACATATGAAGTAGGCATCATCTGGAAGAACATAAGGGACAAAATGCAACAAAACTATATCACAGATTTTTCTTATAAAGAAACCGGTCCCCAGTTCTCCCATTTGCTCAGTACAAGTATCAGGCTGGATGATGTGGGCACAATACCCTTGCGACACTTTTCCAGCCCACATGGTTTTGATCCCACATGTATACCTGTATCAAAAATACCTCCCACTTGTGGCTATCTTACATACAAGTTCGGAGTTGATGGGTACTTTATCAGCTCTATGTGAGAAAGTCATTGGTTATTCCATGTCACTTCCCAATTTCCTGGTTTCCGGAAATTGGACACGTTAAAGCACAACAGTGACCTATCTACGTGGTACTGGTAGAGCTTCAAGCTAGGGGGCCTAGATATGTTGAATTTCTTGTCCACTGGTCTCCCCCCTTGAATTCGAGTACTTCATTTACTGTTAAAGGGTATGGCACTAATCCCAATTTACTCTGTCCTTGAGGCACTTGTGAGCACACCCAGAATTCTGTTTGGTTTAAGACCGTACCCACTAATGAGTAGTAATCACTCAAAGGATGTCCACTCATGTCGATATTACTGTTTGACTGACATCTCTGGATGCACCCATCTTCGACTATGTTTTTGCAATACCTACATGTGCAGTATTCATCAGACAATAACCCTTCACATTGCCTCTGAGCTCCGTGACTACCAGATCTCTGTTACGTTCCTGATGCTCAGAACTAGAAAGATGTTGCGAAGTGAGTCCAGAGCACCAGGACGTGATGCTGAAATAGGGAGGGAACGGAAATAGCCCCTAGCACCCTACCTCCGTTGTTTTACCCGTGTGGTCAGTTCACGCCTGAGTGACTATGGTTTCTTGGGCCCACGGCAGCCGCGTTTGAAGGGCGGATTAGGTCTGCCCAACTCCGATGCCCCCAGGTCTTAGTGTGAGACAAAGCGTGAACCGAGACAGGATAATAACAAGGGGACCTCTAACTAAAGCAAACAGAAGCTAGGGGCTACTAACTACCCTAAAACTAAATTTATGTGCGGCACGCCGCCAAAGGAAAAGAACAACAAAAGATATCACTGTCCACTCCCCCACACGGCACCGCCGAGTTCTGGGGAGGACAGTGAAAAGCAGAAACCTCCGCAAAAACCACCAATACAAAAAGTACCAACAGGACTAAGCGGCCTAGGCCGCAACACGCGGCAGAAGCCGCTACTCACGAAACCGGGAGAGAACCCCAACAAACGAGAACCCCCAGATGACTGCAACAGGTTCACTTGAACAGGAAGGATTCCCAGGACCGGCTTCAGAACTCCAGGACTCAGGAGCACAGGGAGCAGGATCGACCAGATACAGCTGACCAGGAACAGACGTTACAAGGCAGGAACAGCATACAGGAAGCTATCACCGGCGTCTGTGCCAGGTAGTGAGGGAGAATATAACAGGGAGCCCTCCAATAGCTGCAGCGAAGCTTAATTAGTAATGTCGTGCAGCTGCCCTGCTGCACGACCAGAGCTGACAGGTGTATTGATTGATAGGAAGCAACGGGGAACGCGGTTCGTCTGTGTCGTCCCCGTTGCTAAGGGTCCGGCGGCTACGCGCGCACGGCGTCCCAGCATTGCCAGAGACCCGGCGGCTCAGCGCGCACGGCGTACTGGCGTTGCTAGGCGCCGGGCGGGCAGGAAGGGAGGTGCGGCGGCCGTGAGCGTCGCTCGGAAGCAGACCGAGCGGCGCCGCGGACCGCGGCACCTAACAATCTCTTACTGATACCAGCTTTGACCAAAGTGATCCGCTGATCCTGGGGTCCTACGAATCCACAAAAACAAATTGTCCTGATCAAAAACAGAGTCACAAGAAAAAGCCGGAACACAGTCTCTTGGTTTTGTATACATTACGTTAAGGAGCAAAAATAGAATAGGGAAAAAGAAAAATGCAGTGGGGGATTGAAAAAAAAAATGTTACGACAACCGCCCTTGATTTTGCTGCTCTCCACGCTCAGGTGCCGTCCAACAGTCCTGCCTCTCAGCTTTCCCGGAATAGATTCTCTAGTGATATGAGGTTCTCTTCACAATTCTCTTTGTCATGAGTTTTCGCCGGGTCAGCGACCTTCTTGCAGTGGGACGAGTGGACCCAAGTCTCTCTCTCAGTAACCTTTAGTGCTGTCGTGCTGGTCAACAAAACTTGATACGGTCCTTCCCACCTGTCAATGAGGCAACCTGAGCGTAGAAAATTTTGAATCATCACATAATCCCCAGGTTCAATGTCATGACAATTACTGTTTGGTAGGTCAGGAATCAGCAGTTTTAGATTACTTTGCTGGTTTCTCAATTGCTGGCTCATCCTAACCAAATATTGTACAGTCATTTCATTATTGCACTTCAAATCATCCTGGGGGTCTATCATTACATGGGGTTGTCATCCAAAAAGAATTTCAAAGGGTGATAAGTTAAGCGGTGACCTGGGAGTGGTTCTGATGCTGTACAACACTAGTGGCAGTGATTCTGGCCACAACAGTCCAGTTTCAGCCATCACTTTGCTCAGCTTGTTCTTAATAGTGCTCTTCATTCTCTCCACCTTCGCACTGGCCTGTGGCCGGTATGGAGTATGCAGCTTACTATTAATACCCATCAGTTTGCACATGACCTGAAAGACTTCACCTGTAAAATGGGTACCCCTATCACTTTCAATCATTTTAGAGATACCATATCTACACACAAATTCCTGCACGATTTTCTTTGCAGTGAACACGGCAGTATTTGTGGCAGCGGGGAATGCTTCTACCCAGTTTGAAAAGACATCGGTACATACTAATACAGGTTGAGTATCCCTTATCCAAAATGCTTGGGACCAGAGGTATTTTGGATATGGGATTTTTCCGTATTTTGGAATAATTGCATACCATAATGAGATATCATGGCGATGGGACCTAAGTCTAAGCACAGAATGCATTTATGTTTCATATACACCTTATACACACAGCCTGAAGGTAATTTTAGCCAATATTTTTTATAACTTTGTGCATTAAACAAAGTGTGTCTACATTCACACAATTAATTTATGTTTCATATATTAGGGATGAGCGGGTTCGGTTCCTCGGAATCCGAACCCGCCCGAACTTCAGTTTTTTTTACACGGGGCCGAGCGACTCGGATCTTCCCGCCTTGCTCGGTTAACCCGAGCGCGCCCGAACGTCATCATCCCGCTGTCGGATTCTCGCGAGGCTCGGATTCTATCGCGAGACTCGGATTCTATATAAGGAGCCGCGCGTCGCCGCCATTTTCACACGTGCATTGAGATTCATAGGGAGAGGACGTGGCTGGCGTCCTCTCCGTTTATAGAGAAGAGAGTGAGACAGTAGAGAGAGACACAGTAGTAATTTTGGGGAGCATTAGGAGGAGTACTAGTAGTTACTTGCTGAAGTGATAGATAGTGTGACTGTATTATCTGACTTGTGGGGGAGACACTGACAGTGGGGAGCAGTTAGAGTCTGAGAGCAGGACTCAGGAGTACATATAACGTACAGTGCACACTTTTGCTGCCAGAGTGCCACACTGCCATTGTGACCACACTGACCACCAGTATAATATATATTGTGATTGTCTGCTTAGGAGTACTACTTGCAAGTTGCTGATAGTGTGACCAGTGACCTGACCACCAGTTTAATAATCACCACCAGTGAGTTTAATATATATATATATATATATATAATTGTATATAATATATATATAATATTGTATACCACCTACCCGTGGTTTTTTTTTCTTTCTTCTTTATACATACTACTATAGTAGCTTACTGTAGCAGTCTGCGGTGCTGCTGAGCTGACAGTGTCCAGCAGGTCCGTCATCAGTCATTACATAATAAATATATATACCTGTCCGGCTGCAGTACTAGTGATATTATATATATATATTGATTTCATCTCATTATCATCCAGTCTATATTAGCAGCAGACACAGTACGGTAGTCCACGGCTGTAGCTACCTCTGTGTCGGCAGTCGCTCGTCCATCCATAATTGTATACCACCTACCCGTGGTTTTTTTTTTCTTTCTTCTTTATACATACTACTATAGTAGCTTACTGTAGCAGTCTGCGGTGCTGCTGAGCTGACAGTGTCCAGCAGGTCCGTCATCAGTCATTACATAATAAATATATATACCTGTCCGGCTGCAGTACTAGTGATATTATATATATATATATATCGATTTCATCTCATTATCATCCAGTCTATATTAGCAGCAGACACAGTACGGTAGTCCACGGCTGTAGCTACCTCTGTGTCGGCAGTCGCTCGTCCATCCATAATTGTATACCACCTACCCGTGGTTTTTTTTTTCTTTCTTCTTTATACATACTACTATAGTAGCTTACTGTAGCAGTCTGCGGTGCTGCTGAGCTGACAGTGTCCAGCAGGTCCGTCATCAGTCATTACATAATAAATATATCTACCTGTCCGGCTGCAGTACTAGTGATATTATATATATATATATATATTGATTTCATCTCATTATCATCCAGTCTATATTAGCAGCAGACACAGTACGGTAGT
Source organism: Pseudophryne corroboree (assembly GCF_028390025.1). Taxonomy (NCBI): domain Eukaryota; kingdom Metazoa; phylum Chordata; class Amphibia; order Anura; family Myobatrachidae; genus Pseudophryne; species Pseudophryne corroboree. The sequence continues at coordinate 729,600,067 of NC_086444.1, read as the reverse complement.
CCACGGCTGTAGCTACCTCTGTGTCGGCAGTCGCTCGTCCATCCATAATTGTATACCACCTACCCGTGGTTTTTTTTTTCTTTCTTCTTTATACATACTACTATAGTAGCTTACTGTAGCAGTCTGCGGTGCTGCTGAGCTGACAGTGTCCAGCAGGTCCGTCATCAGTCATTGCATAATAAATATATCTACCTGTCCGGCTGCAGTACTAGTGTGATATAATATATATTGATTTCATCTCATTATCATCCAGTCTATATTAGCAGCAGACACAGTACGGTAGTCCACGGCTGTAGCTACCTCTGTGTCGGCAGTCGCTCGTCCATCCATAATTGTATACCACCTACCCGTGGTTTTTTTTTTCTTTCTTCTTTATACATACTACTATAGTAGCTTACTGTAGCAGTCTGCGGTGCTGCTGAGCTGACAGTGTCCAGCAGGTCCGTCATCAGTCATTACATAATAAATACATCTACCTGTCCGGCTGCAGTACTAGTGTGATATAATATATATTGATTTCATCTCATTATCATCCAGTCTATATTAGCAGCAGACACAGTACGGTAGTCCACGGCTGTAGCTACCTCTGTGTCGGCAGTCGCTCGTCCATCCATAATTGTATACCACCTACCCGTGGTTTTTTTTTTCTTTCTTCTTTATACATACTACTATAGTAGCTTACTGTAGCAGTCTGCGGTGCTGCTGAGCTGACAGTGTCCAGCAGGTCCGTCATCAGTCATTACATAATAAATATATCTACCTGTCCGGCTGCAGTACTAGTGATATTATATATATATATATATATATATTGATTTCATCTCATTATCATCCAGTCTATATTAGCAGCAGACACAGTACAGTAGTCCACGGCTGTAGCTACCTCTGTGTCGGCAGTCGCTCGTCCATCCATAATTGTATACCACCTACCCGTGGTTTTTTTCTTTTCTTTCTTCTTTATACATACTACTATAGTAGCTTACTGTAGCAGTCTGCGGTGCTGCTGAGCTGACAGTGTCCAGCAGGTCCGTCATCAGTCATTACATAATAAATATATCTACCTGTCCGGCTGCAGTACTAGTGTGATATAATATATATTGATTTCATCTCATTATCATCCAGTCTATATTAGCAGCAGACACAGTACGGTAGTCCACGGCTGTAGCTACCTCTGTGTCTTTTAGTTGTGCCTATTAAAATATGGAGAACAAAAATGTTGAGGTTCCAAAATTAGGGAAAGATCAAGATCCACTTCCACCTCGTGCTGAAGCTGCTGCCACTAGTCATGGCCGAGACGATGAAATGCCAGCAACGTCGTCTGCCAAGGCCGATGCCCAATGTCATAGTACAGAGCATGTAAAATCCAAAACACTAAATATCAGTAAAAAAAGGACTCCAAAATCTAAAATAAAATTGTCGGAGGAGAAGCGTAAACTTGCCAATATGCCATTTACCACACGGAGTGGCAAGGAACGGCTGAGGCCCTGGCCTATGTTCATGGCTAGTGGTTCAGCTTCACATGAGGATGGAAGCACTCAGCCTCTCGCTAGAAAACTGAAAAGACTCAAGCTGGCAAAAGCACCGCAAAGAACTGTGCGTTCTTCGAAATCCCAAATCCACAAGGAGAGTCCAATTGTGTCGGTTGCGATGCCTGACCTTCCCAACACTGGACGTGAAGAGCATGCGCCTTCCACCATTTGCACGCCCCCTGCAAGTGCTGGAAGGAGCACCCGCAGTCCAGTTCCTGATAGTCAGATTGAAGATGTCAGTGTTGAAGTACACCAGGATGAGGAGGATATGGGTGTTGCTGGCGCTGGGGAGGAAATTGACAAGGAGGATTCTGATGGTGAGGTGGTTTGTTTAAGTCAGGCACCCGGGGAGACACCTGTTGTCCGTGGGAGGAATAGGGCCGTTGACATGCCTGGTGAAAATACCAAAAAAATCAGCTCTTCGGTGTGGAAGTATTTCACCAGAAATGCGGACAACATTTGTCAAGCCGTGTGTTGCCTTTGTCAAGCTGTAATAAGTAGGGGTAAGGACGTTAACCACCTCGGAACATCCTCCCTTATACGTCACCAGCAGCGCATTCATAATAAGTCAGTGACAAGTTCAAAAACTTTGGGCGACAGTGGAAGCAGTCCACTGACCAGTAAATCCCTTCCTCTTGTAACCAAGCTCACGCAAACCACCCCACCAACTCCCTCAGTGTCAATTTCCTCCTTCCCCAGGAATGCCAATAGTCCTGCAGGCCATGTCACTGGCAATTCTGACGAGTCCTCTCCTGCCTGGGATTCCTCCGATGCATCCTTGCGTGTAACGCCTACTGCTGCTGGCGCTGCTGTTGTTGCTGCTGGGAGTCGATGGTCATCCCAGAGGGGAAGTCGTAAGCCCACTTTTACTACTTCCACCAAGCAATTGACTGTCCAACAGTCCTTTGCGAGGAAGATGAAATATCACAGCAGTCATCCTGTTGCAAAGCGGATAACTGAGGCCTTGACAACTATGTTGGTGTTAGACGTGCGTCCGGTATCCGCCGTTAGTTCACAGGGAACTAGACAATTTCTTGAGGTAGTGTGACCCCGTTACCAAATACCATCTAGGTTCCACTTCTCTAGGCAGGCGATACCGAGAATGTACACGGACGTCAGAAAAAGACTCACCAGTGTCCTAAAAAATGCAGTTGTACCCAATGTCCACTTAACCACGGACATGTGGACAAGTGGAGCAGGGCAGGGTCAGGACTATATGACTGTGACAGCCCACTGGGTAGATGTATGGACTCCCGCCGCAAGAACAGCAGCGGCGGCACCAGTAGCAGCATCTCGCAAACGCCAACTCTTTCCTAGGCAGGCTACGCTTTGTATCACCGGTTTCCAGAATACGCACACAGCTGAAAACCTCTTACGGCAACTGAGGAAGATCATCGCGGAATGGCTTACCCCAATTGGACTCTCCTGTGGATTTGTGGCATCGGACAACGCCAGCAATATTGTGTGTGCATTAAATATGGGCAAATTCCAGCACGTCCCATGTTTTGCACATACCTTGAATTTGGTGGTGCAGAATTTTTTAAAAAACGACAGGGGCGTGCAAGAGATGCTGTCGGTGGCCAGAAGAATTGCGGGACACTTTCGGCGTACAGGCACCACGTACAGAAGACTGGAGCACCACCAAAAACGCCTGAACCTGCCCTGCCATCATCTGAAGCAAGAAGTGGTAACGAGGTGGAATTCAACCCTCTATATGCTTCAGAGGTTGGAGGAGCAGCAAAAGGCCATTCAAGCCTATACAATTGAGCACGATATAGGAGGTGGAATGTACCTGTCTCAAGCGCAGTGGAGAATGATTTCAACGTTGTGCAAGGTTCTGCAACCTTTTGAACTTGCCACACGTGAAGTCAGTTCAGACACTGCCAGCCTGAGTCAGGTCATTCCCCTCATCAGGCTTTTGCAGAAGAAGCTGGAGGCATTGAAGGAGGAGCTAAAAGGGAGCGATTCCGCTAGGCATGTGGGACTTGTGGATGGAGCCCTTAATTCGCTTAACAAGGATTCACGGGTGGTCAATCTGTTGAAATCAGAGCACTACATTTTGGCCACCGTGCTCGATCCTAGATTTAAAACCTACCTTGGATCTCTCTTTCCGGCAGACACAAGTCTGCTGGGGTTCAAAGACCTGCTGGTGACAAAATTGTCAAGTCAAGCGGAACGCGACCTGTCAACATCTCCTCCTTCACATTCTCCCGCAACTGGGGGTGCGAGGAAAAGGCTCAGAATTCCGAGCCCACCCGCTGGCGGTGATGCAGGGCAGTCTGAAGCGACTGCTGATGCTGACATCTGGTCCGGACTGAAGGACCTGACAACGATTACGGACATGTCGTCTACTGTCACTGCATATGATTCTCTCACCATTGAAAGAATGGTGGAGGATTATATGAGTGACCGCATCCAAGTAGGCACGTCAGACAGTCCGTACTTATACTGGCAGGAAAAAGAGGCAATTTGGAGGCCCTTGCACAAACTGGCTTTATTCTACCTAAGTTGCCCTCCCACAAGTGTGTACTCCGAAAGAGTGTTTAGTGCCGCCGCTCACCTTGTCAGCAATCTGCATACGAGGTTACTTCCAGAAAATGTGGAGAAGATGATGTTCATTAAAATGAATTATAATCAATTCCTCCGTGGAGACATTGACCAGCAGCAATTGCCTCCACAAAGTACACAGGGAGCTGAGATGGTGGATTCCAGTGGGGACGAATTGATAATCTGTGAGGAGCGGGATGTACACGGTGATATATCGGAGGATGATGATGAGGTGGACATCTTGCCTCTGTAGAGCCAGTTTGTGCAAGGAGAGATTAATTGCTTCTTTTTCGGTGGGGGTCCAAACCAACCCGTCATTTCAGTCACAGTCGTGTGGCAGACCCTGTCACTGAAATGATGGGTTGGTTAAAGTGTGCATGTCCTGTTTATACAACATAAGGGTGGGTGGGAGGGCCCAAGGACAATTCCATCTTGCACCTCTTTTTTCTTTCATTTTTCTTTGCGTCATGTGCTGTTTGGGGAGTGTTTTTTGGAAGGGCCATCCTGCGTGACACTGCAGTGCCACTCCTAGATGGGCCAGGTGTTTGTGTCGGCCACTAGGGTCGCTTAGCTTACTCACACAGCTACCTCATTGCGCCTCTTTTTTTCTTCTTTGCGTCATGTGCTGTTTGGGGAGTGTTTTTTGGAAGGGCCATCCTGCGTGACACTGCAGTGCCACTCCTAGATGGGCCAGGTGTTTGTTTCGGCCACTAGGGTCGCTTAGCTTACTCACACAGCTACCTCATTGCGCCTCTTTTTTTCTTCTTTGCGTCATGTGCTGTTTGGGGAGTGTTTTTTGGAAGGGCCATCCTGCGTGACACTGCAGTGCCACTCCTAGATGGGCCAGGTGTTTGTGTCGGCCACTAGGGTCGCTTAGCTTACTCACACAGCTACCTCATTGCGCCTCTTTTTTTCTTCTTTGCGTCATGTGCTGTTTGGGGAGTGTTTTTTGGAAGGGCCATCCTGCGTGACACTGCAGTGCCACTCCTAGATGGGCCAGGTGTTTGTGTCGGCCACTAGGGTCGCTTATCTTACTCACACAGCTACCTCATTGCGCCTCTTTTTTTCTTCTTTGCGTCATGTGCTGTTTGGGGAGTGTTTTTTGGAAGGGCCATCCTGCGTGACACTGCAGTGCCACTCCTAGATGGGCCAGGTGTTTGTGTCGGCCACTAGGGTTGCTTAGCTTACTCACACAGCTATCTCATTGCGCCTCTTTTTTTCTTCTTTGTGTCATGTGCTGTTTGGGGAGTGTTTTTTGGAAGGGCCATCCTGCGTGACACTGCAGTGCCACTCCTAGATGGGCCAGGTGTTTGTGTCGGCCACTAGGGTCGCTTAGCTTACTCACACAGCTACCTCATTGCGCCTCTTTTTTTCTTTGCGTCATGTGCTGTTTGGGGAGTGTTTTTTGGAAGGGCCATCCTGCGTGACACTGCAGTGCCACTCCTAGATGGGCCAGGTGTTTGTGTCGGCCACTAGGGTCGCTTAGCTTAGTCATCCAGCGACCTCGGTGCAAATTTTAGGACTAAAAATAATATTGTGAGGTGTGAGGTATTCAGAATAGACTGAAAATGAGTGGAAATTATGGTTTTTGAGGTTAATAATACTTTGGGATCAAAATGACCCCCAAATTCTATGATTTAAGCTGTTTTTTAGGGTTTTTTGAAAAAAACACCCGAATCCAAAACACACCCGAATCCGACAAAAAAAATTCGGTGAGGTTTTGCCAAAACGCGGTCGAACCCAAAACACGGCCGCGGAACCGAACCCAAAACCAAAACACAAAACCCGAAAAATTTAAAGTGCACATCCCTATCATATACACCTTATATACACAGCCTGAAGGTCATTTAATACAATATTTTTAATAACTTTGTGTATTAAACAAAGTTTGTGTACATTGAGCCATCAGAAAACAAAGGTTTCACTATCTCACTCTCACTCAAAAAAGTCCGTATTTCGGAATATTCCGTATTTTGGAATATTTGGATATGGGATACTCAACCTGTACATACTTTAAATTCCTACAGGGTGGTAACTGAATGAAGTCGATTTGTATTACCTGGAAAGGTCCGTCTGTAGGAGGGATATGGGATGGCTCCGTTGGTATTGTCTTACCAATATTCTTCCTCAAGCAAGTAAGACATGTCATTGTTTTCTTACCTGCATGAGAAGAGAACCCTGGTGCACTCCAGTAGGTTCTTACCAATTTGCACATACGCTCCTTGCCCAGATGAGTCAGACCGTGTGCCGCCTCAGCTAGGCTTGGGAGATATGCCCTGGTGGCCACTGGCTTACTGTGTCCATCTCTCCAAAGTCCTGAGGACTCCTGACCATATCCCTTCGCCTTCCAGACTGCCTTCTCCTGTAGGGAACACAAATTTTGCATTTTGATTCATCGTTGTGTATTTGTTGTGTATGGAAAAAAACATCTTTAGAGGAGAGAGAAGAGAAGAGAAAAAAAAGAAAATGTCAGGTTTGCGTTCACCAACAGGCTGTTACACCATCATGCATATTAGTGTCTGTACACAATTTCCCTTCACCAGTATTCTCATTCTCCACCCTTTGTGCATGACAAGGCACACTGCAGTAATACTGGTGCCATCGTGCTGGTGAGATATACCGGGTTCGGGCAGAACTCTGAAGGACCAATACGGCATGTGATGTATGAACTGTAATCGGGTCCATGTATTGTACCCTCCTGTAGGTGAACGTTAAAGATGGAGAGGAAACTGTGAAGAAAAACAGAATAGAGGTTGTTAACAGATAAGTTTTGTAGAGTTGAAGAGGATTTTATTAAAATGACAGCTGGATTGGGCACTACGGGGAATTGATTTCCCACTTGGTCCACTCCCCTTTAAAGTTTGTGTTTGTTGTATCACTACTGGGACTATCCCAGCCATCAATCCAGCGTCCTGCCCATCCTAAGTTCATAGGGAACCCGGTATTTTGCAAGATAATTTCCTCTACCTGTGATGGACATGACTCTAGAACAGTGGAATGCAACATTAGTCTTTGTGGGTGTCTAACACACTTTGTACTTCCTGAGATGGAGCACACTATATGTATATCATATTTAACAAAGTCTCTGTCGATTAAGTTAGTCAGGGGCCACTGCTGCTAGGAAGAGAAAAGAAAAAGGTTTAGCATCATAGAGGCCCAATCGTAACTTCAGCAGGTTTTGTCAAAGGGTAATGTTGCACTTATCTCGTTCTTCCCATTTGCCGCATTAGTGTTTTCTATATGGCTTTAAAATTCTTACAATATGTCCCTTGGTCCCGTCTATGTGTTTGATAACGTGGCTCGAGTTCTTTGTCTAGGGGGTCTATTTTTACTATGTGTCCTTGTATTCCTACATTCTCTGGCCACGTGCCATTCCTTCCTGCAATTAAAACATGTTATTGACCTTTTTCCATCATCAGGGGTCTGGGGTTTAGGTTGGTTGGACATCCCTTTCAGCGCCTGTATACTTACTGTCCTCGGCCTCTTCTCCTGCTGTTCTCTGTGGTTGGAGATATTCCTGTCATGCTCGATAGCGCACTCTCTGAGAGTGTCTACTGTGACCCCTCTCCAATTAGGCAAAGTAGTCTGTACCCTGACCTTCAATGCCTTATTGAGCCCGTCCATTAGCACAGTGACAGCCACCTCCCTGTAATTCGCATTGTTCCTTATTTCCGATACCCCAGTGTATCTAGCCATAGTTTGTAAAGCTCTATGGAAATACTCAGATGTCATTTCATTTTCTCTCTGATTGTGAAAATTTTGCTCCATTTTACAATTGTGGGGAAATACAATCCTAGTTGTATGTTAATTCGTTCCACGTTCTCCTGATTGTATTCGTCAGACAGAGGATCGTCTGACTCTATCTTACAATCCGTGATAACATTTTTTGGGTGTCAATATTAGGGGGTAGGCACACTTTCAAAAGTCTCCGCCAATCTTTGTTTGTAGGTTCGTGGGCATTACCCAGATCCTTAATAAACTTCTGACATCTAGCTAAATGTCTCTGGGGATCAGGGAATTCTGAAATGATTGACCGCAGTTCTGCTCTGGTCCACGTGCAATACATTGCAGTATTCCTGGTGAGGGTTACTCCCTGGCTATCTGTTCTACCATTGGGAGTTGTTATCACCAAGACAGGATGTAACCCAACCATTCCATTCCTAATCGGCTCACTGTGAGGTGTTACTGTCTCTGCGTAATGTACAGTCTCACACTTACCGGTGGCTATGATCTCACCCGTCCCTTCAGTGTTAGACACCGTCACTGTTCTTACTGGTTGGGCCATGCCCACCTGAGTTTCCTGCAAGGTGGCTGCCTGGATGAGGGCTGAGATTAGGCTGGATCCATCATCTTCTTCGACCTATGACCTTGGAGAGAACTTAAGACAGGGTACAATATGCATGGGTTAGGGTTAATACAATTTACATGAATGTTCCTATCCTTTGCCGATGTACCGGTTGTAGCTGTTTCCTCCCCATTGACATGTGTCGGTGCTGGTGTGCTCGCAATCACATTCCTGTCAGGTTTGGAACTTGCTGTGCGAGCCAGCTCCCTTTGCACATCTCCCTCTTGTTGCCATATATTTAAGCAATCATTATGTCTGATCCTTTGTTCCTTAGACTTGATCAGACATATTCTATTACTTACATTCTGCAGTACCTCTGGTTTAAAACTACCCATCCTAGGAAATGATGCCTTATCTCCCGCAGTCATACATCTCCATTCATCACAAAAAGCCTCTACGTGAGGACCATACTTACCACACATTACTAACCTTGCGGACCCTTTAGGCCGTATCTCTTCTTCAGCCTGAACCCTGGCCGACGAATGCCTCTCGCTTGTGCACTTGGCTCCCATTATGGGCCTTTTAAACATAATCCCCAAATGCACAAATAAAAGCGGTGAAAGTCCTTATTGAGTGCTTTCACTCACTCCAGTCCCTGCTGGCTTGTACTACGACCCACTGTTAATAGTGGGATCGCGATGTACCAAACCTTTGGACTGCTATCAGACCCTTCAGCACCATAATTTCTTTCGGTGGAGGTTCTGTTGGAATATTTTCCTGAGAGGGCCAGCGAAAAATTCCTTTTTGGTATCTTTCACTGGAATTTTTATAGGGTGAGAAACATACTATCGATCACCCTTTCCAGTTAATGTCTACCAGGGAGATTTCCTGAAGAACATCAGTGAAAAACCCCTTGTTTACACAATCACTTCTGCGTATGCTTTACAAGGCGCCTATGACACACCTGCACAAAATAACGCAAATGGTATCACGTTGCACTGCGCATAACACACGGACGTGCGGTGCAATAGCACGGCCTATAGATAATAGTTATCTATATGCCCTAAGATCACGGGTGTCAATTTTAAGCCGCGCTTCTCAGCCGTAGTGTAACACTAAAACACTTCACAAATCAGAATATTTTACGCTCCTCCAACACGTTATAGTACGTGCCAAACTTCGTTAAATGCGCTAGGTTGCGCCCCTTTCTCGCAGCTGAGCCCCTTCTAGCTCAGGCGTTTTGTCCACGGGATCCGTTTTTTCGAGGTTCAATACGTTCACTCCTACTTTCAGCCCACACAAATACACAATGTTTTTCTGTACAGAAAAATATCACTCACTTTGATTTGTAGCCTATCCCAGAGGTAGTACAGTTTAAACAATGTATTATAATAATCTGCTTTTAAAATCGGATAGTTATTTGCTACTGTATAAATGTCTTCTATCCCACCTTAAATTGAACTGCTCTTATGCGGTTATAACTTGCGCTCGCAACTTCACTCAACCTTGCGTAAACACGTGACCTTGCACGTCCCTGCTCCACGTGCGCGCTCCTGTACACTTTCCTCTCGTACCGTACCACATGTACAACGTGCATTTGCAACTCACTAATCCACACTATATCACGATAAATGTGAGCAACAAAATACTACTGCTCACTAACACAACACACAATTGTTCCCTACACTCGCCGGAAGTTACCCCCAAAGGTAATCCTCTTTTGAGTGAATAACTAAACGTTTAGGCTGGAACTGCGTTTTGTATTTTTATAATTACTCTCTTAACACACTAATTCAAATATATATATAGCAAATAAATGTATCCGATTTCACACAGATCTATAATGACTATTATAACATATGACAACAATATGTGAGAATGTATGCAAAGTATCGGTATGCTTTGTGTACGCTTTTGCGCCAAAAGTTACACACAAATAATAAACAGCTTTTTTCCCTGTTTGTCCCTCGGGTTACACCAGCACTTCTAAGACTATACAGAACAGATGTGGTCTAACAACACAGGATGGTATTAAACACAATGCAAGGTTACTTAAGATGCGTCTCCACCCTTTGTTGATAGATCAAAGTCTGTTATGGCTTGCAAGTCTGTAAGTATGTGTTGAACTGGCGAGTATCCAATTGTTACGTTTGTTTAACTTACAGGAAGAAAAAGCACTACCTTAATACAGAAATGTTCAGGCCACTGTGACCTCTAAGCGTGTGTGTGTTAAACCTCTATGAAATGCGTACACATTGCGTAAGCACGCCGTCATGCTGTAAGCACAAAGTAGCTACACGTGCGGCCGAATACACTTTAACCCCTAACAGGAAAGGAATGCGACACCAATTGTATATGTTATGTTGTGGTCTAACACAGCAACAAATATTTACTTAAAAGGGGGTTCACAGAGAAATACAACAATACAAGAGAAAAGGCTACAACCAATGGATACCTACGTTTGTTCGCCTGCGCCACCCGGATCCTGTCCTCAGTCAACCTGGAAAGATGACTTTCAGAGAATAGACTGAGGCCGGCCAGGAGGCTTGGTTTTTATACAACAGTCCAAAGCATAAAACAAAGGAAACTGTAATCTCTTCTTTCATAGGTCAAAGGGTTGGTCATTTACAGTACATAAGGGGGTCATAGGTCGGTTTGAATAGGTGGGCGATGCCTGGTCCAGGTGCACTTGCAGGTGTCCTCCACTGGGTTCCCGCCGAATATCAAGAGTACAGTAAATACAGTGTGATATTAATAATATATTCCTGCACATAGATATGCGCAGGAGCGTGCTACTTTCTGAAAACTGCCATCGGAATATTGCCCTTGAAATACTGTACAGCTGGATACCAAACACCACATCCTAACCTAATTCTGTCCCCTCATATCCTGTAAAGTTGAATCCCTCTGTTATACTTCCAAAGTAAATGTAACTTGCTGGTGTGGTGCGTGTAGGCTATGTGTAAATTATGCACTATGTGGATTAAATATCAGATATATCTTTGTGGCTTTACCATGTGAATGCATATGCTACCATATTTACTCATACCACGCACTAATACGCAGGACTTCGTGAGCCAATATACGCAACCTGTGGGCATGAGAATGCACAGCAGAACAAGCACACGCACGGAAGCCACTCTGTGTGGTGTTTGCATGTGATGCATGTGGGTATAATATTTTTGATTTTGACATGTGGCAAGAGAGATGGAAACGCAGTGATGGCACTGCAATGTCTCATTCCCGCTGCCACTGCCCAATACATCAGAAGGGGACTTTTAGAGGCGGGCTAAGGGATACACTGTCTATAATTGCCTGTGCCCTCCAACCCACACCATCAATTAATGTTGGAGGCATGACGCACAGTGACAGCGGGCGGGGACAGTCTAATTAGATTCAGGCAGCAGCACTTCATGTACAGAATCCCATGGCTGGGCAAAGTGGGCTGGAGGTGGCGAAACTAGTTCCGCCTCCCAATACAACTGACAGAACACAGTTCCGCCCCATTCCGGCCCACTTTAACCCCTGATTAGGAGCCATTGAAACTGGTCCAGCAAGTGAATACCTCTGTCCTTAACTTCTGAGTGAGTACATTGAGACTGAGTGTGACCCAAGCCTACAGTTAGATACCCAAATTGTCATACGCTGTGCAGTATAAAGTGTGAAGATAGTATTAGACCATGGTGGTCATTCAGACCTGATCGCATGCTAGGATTTTTCACTGCGCTGCTATCAGGTCAGAACTGCGCATGCATATGCACCGCAGTGCGCAGGCGCATCGTACGGGTAAAAAGTGGATCATTGCTGGGCACTCAGCAATTGGTTTGTGCAGTGGATCCGTTCGCATGGGTGATCACAAGGAGATTGCCAGGAAGAAGACATTTGTGGGTGTCAATTTACCATTTTCTGGGAGTGTTTGGAAAAACACAGGCATGTCCAAGCATTTACAGGGCGGGTGTCTGACGTCAATTCTGGCCCCGGACAGGCTGAAGTGATCGCAGCGGCTGAGTAAGTCCTGGGCAACTCAGAAACTGCACAAAACTTTTTTTGTACCGCTTGGCTGCACATGCGTTTGCACATTTGCAAAGCCAAAATATATATATGGGTGGCGACTATCTGTTCGCAGCAGTGCAAAAAAACCCTAGCAAGCATTCAGGTCTGAATTAGGCCCCATATCCACAAGTTAATCTCTTTTTAGCACTGTTGGGACACAAAAAGACTGAGCTGTTGATACAAGTGCAAGTGAAATATTTAATCTGGAAAAGACTGAGACCTTTGTGCAAGTGAAAATACGATACTTTAACTGAATAGGACTGAGTTTATTTAACCAAGAGACCCTCATTGCAAACTGAGTTGTAATTGTCAGAAGACATTACAATCCCTTCGCTAGCTACATACTCATGTGAATAGAACTGACATACATTGACATTATTACAGCCCAGGATTCTTTATATAATTGTGTGCCAATTGCCCCTTTGCAACGCTGTAACACCATAGAGTTTTTACAAGAGCTCCAGCGTTATATACCGGTGAAGATCATTACACCTTGGATAGGGAAAGCTAGAAATTTAGTAATTTTTATTGTTAAATGTGTTTTACATCACTCTTCTCATTACCACATTATAGATTGTGATTGTAATTGTGATTCTAATCTGCCAATATCTGTGATTCAATTGATTGTCTTTTGCATTTTTTGAATGATCTATTGTGATGTGAACTGTAGCCAGTTTTTCTCTCTTTATTCTTCTTTGATGCCCAATTCTTCTTATGATTATCTAAATTTAATCCCCATTAACCAATCATCATCTTCAATCCAGAATTAATTGAGGCTCAATTAAAAAACATCCTGTTGGAATTGCTGGCTCCTGTTTTGTATTAATCTATAATACCTCTCTGAACACAGTACTACATAACAAGGTACAAGGAGAAACATTTCAGGGGAAAGGTCTGTCACATTGCCACCCAACACCTTTGATACCTTGCTCAACCACTTAGACATACCCACCAACTGCGGGGTGTTACACTTTCACTTCTTATTTTAAACCTCTATACAGTATGCTACTTGTTGATTTGTAATGTTTCTGCTTTGCAGACATATGTAGCTTTGGTTGGTCTCCCTCAGGTATTTCAGGAGGACAGAGAATACGTTAATACTCCTCTGAGCCATGGCATCTTTTCCTGGTGGCAAAGTACCAGGGTCTAATGGCATTTCTATTGAGGTATGTACAAAATATTTGTTAGAAATATTCAATATGATCTTTGAAGAGTGCTGCTTCCCTTCATTTACAGTATGGGAGAGGAAATTATTATTGTTGATTCTAAACCAGGAAAAAATTACCTACTTTTGGATTCCTATCATACTATTTTGTTACTCCCCACTGACATAAATATTTTAGCTATAATCTTAGCTATGCATTAAATAAAGTTCTAACATCAATGATACATCCAAACCAGTCTTACTTTATGCCAGGTATACCAACTGCAGTTAACACCCATTGGTTATATACTCACTTGCAGATCTCCCATGGGGAGGAGTCATCCTAAGTTATAGTGTCACTGGATGCAGCTAAGGCATTTGACTCCATGAGTGGTTTTTCCTTCATTCGTCAGTCCTGATTTGGCCCAATATACCGGAAATGGGTCCAATCATTATATAACAGGCCGAGTGCCAGAGTGTCTGTGAATGGCTCTATTTCTTCCCCTTTCTCACTGGCCCGGGGCATGCACAAGGGGTGCCCATTGTCTTTGTCTTTATTTGCTTTGGCAATGGAGCCAAAGGCATGTATACTACAGTCTCATTCAGACATTATAGGTTTGCGAGTGGCTGGACAGGAAGATAGGATGGCTTTATATGCTGATGACTTATTGTTTTTATCTAATTATGTAAATGGGCTACCAGTAGCTCTCCAAGTCATAGATTTATTTGGATAAGTCATATATTATGCCACTTAGAGGTAGCTGCCCGGCAACTCCTTTAGTCTCTGTTCCTCTTTGTTGGTAGACCGTTTCAAATATTTAGGTATCTGGATAACAAATACATCTATTGATTTTGTTTCCTTTAATATAAACCCAGTTTTTATTTATGTTAAGGAAAAAATTATGGGTACGGTCAATTTAATAAAAATGGTCCTGCAGCTCATGTTTTATGTATACTTCAATATTCACCTTTGTTGGTATACTTAAGAAAATAAATAGTCTCCTTTCTACAATGGTTTGGGCAAACCATATTTCTTGTATTAGTTGCATTTCCAAATTTTAAATACTATTATTATGCAGCTCAACTGGTACATCTGTGGATATGGCTTCAGGACCTGTCTAGCAAGATTTTGTATGTTCTTTTAGTATCTCAGTCATATCCTGGGTTTACACCTCTACAAATATTGTTAGAAGGAAAAATGATTGCATCTAGCTCACCCTTATTAAAACAAGTAATTAAAATCTGGAGGCCGGTCTCCAGCATGATAGAGGCTCCTGATTAGACCCTTACACTTCTTTGAGTAGCTTCAGTATACTGATTGAACTGGCTGGTTTACAGTCTAACTTAGTTTGGTAGTCAGTGGGCATCTCTACAATAGGTCAGTTGTACGATAACTTAGTATATTATTCATTTGATCAGCTTAAACAGAAATATTATTTACCATCAGAGAGTTTCTATCGCTGTGTGCAGCTTAGACATGCCTTGTTGACACAGTTTTCAAATTCACCCCTTGTTTTAATTTCCTCATTATAGAAAACATTTTTGTTCTAACACTGTACATATCTTACTCCAGTCTGTTTACTTAGATATGGAGAACGCTCTACTGATCGTAAATGCCACACAGAGGAGGGGTCATTTAGGCATTTACTGTGGGACTGCCAATTAGTTTGTCAATTCTGGGAGCGGGATAAGTCAGTTCAAATCGAACTGGGAATTTCCAATGTAATATGGTATCAGCAGTGATAACAATGCAAGTTCAACTGTTTTCAATCTCATGTTGCTCTGTTCTCATGCTCTCAGGTGGTTTCAGCACGAAATATAAAGTACAACATATTGAAGCTAATACTAGTTTCCCATTACATATGTCAGGTTGTATACTGATTAAATACAATTATAATTATATCAGTGCTTTATTTTATATCTTTAGAAAGGTGGAAGTACTAGGGGTACATAACAGTGTATTACTTTATTGTGTACTTAAGTTATGATAAGAGAACCATAGTAGTTTTTGAGTTATTTCTTTATTTCTCTATATTTTTTATTTTTCTTCTCTTTCTTTCTTTCTTTCTTTCTTTCTTTCTTTCTTTCTTTCTTTCTTTCTTTCTTTCTTTCTTTCTTTCTTTCTTTCTTTCTTTCTTATGATATAGATAGGCATAAATGTATATTGTAAAAGGAGTAAGAGTAAAGATATATACCAGCGCTGTAACAATAATAATGCTTAGGACAGTTTCATGAAAAAGTTAGTTAATACATTTTATTAGATTATATTAGATAATTCTTAAAATACATAAAAAAACATCAGTAAAATCCAAAATGTCACAGTGCTCTTGAAAGACTTTAGAATAGACACTTATACGACTCCATTAGCAGTATTGTTCATACCCTGGATAGGACTCTCTCTGGAACAATGTCCATAATACTGTAGGTAAGCAAGGTAGCTTGTTGTTACCGGTATAATTTGCAGAAATCCCCAGTGCTGGCACAACCAAATGGTTAGCATGTGTTATGGGGAAAATCCTGGTTCCTTGTGTGCTGCAGCAAGTCCAAAGAGATAGGCAGTCCAATTGGTACCAGGATAAGGATTATCAGGAGTCCAAATAGCAGAGTAATGTGTCTTTCAAGCTCTACGTGTTTCGTTGCTCCAAACAATACCAGCTTCTTTAGGAGCATATGTATCCAGAGGGTTGTAGAAGGGAATGAGTATAGGGGGTAATTCTGAGTTGATCGCAGTATCAAGTTTGTTAGCAATTGGGCAAAACCATGTGCACTGCAGGGGGGGGCAGATATAACATTTGCAGAGAGAGTTAAATTTGGGTGGGTTATTTTGTTTCTGTGCAGGGTAAATACTGCCTGCTTTATTTTTACACTGTAATTTAGATTTCAGTTTGAACACACCCCACCCAAATCTAACTCTCTCTGCACATGTTACATCTGTCCCCCCTGCAGTGCACATGGTTTTGCCCAATTGCTAACAAACTTGCTGCTGCGATCAACTCAGAATTAGGCCCTTAGTTTGATGTTAATTAAGAACTCTGATTTTAAATTTTCTACAAATGTTTTTATAATTTGCATGTTTTAAAACTATTTTCTCCCTCTGTCTTTAATTATTCCTTGAGAGTTTTGAAAAATTATAAATTGAATATACAATTACCAGACATTGGAAACAGTTAAATAAACAAAAATCCTTTAGAGGATACTTTACCCAAAGGACTTGCTTCATGCTATTTACTTACTAATTTCTCTGTGTATAACAGGTAGTAATTCACTGGGGATTTCTCGACTGGGGTTCTTCGTACATTTAAACTGATTAAGACCTGTACAGTATGAAACATTTCTAGACATTTTAAAATTGTATTCTCAGCAGGAATCCATTTATATAACTGCACATTATTATGCATTTTTCTTTGTGTTATTTACAGACAGCTATTTTCTCTGCTACAATCCCATCTAAATAACTATATCCAGCAAAATGAATCATAACTGGGAAAAATATTTAGCAAACTGTAACTCAGTGATGCACCTTGCTGCTCTCATCCGAGGCTGCAAAATTTGGTTCCTAATAATACATTATTTTTAGATGTGAAGTCTATGTGCACTGTATAACAATGGGGGCAGAGCCGGATTAAGGGGGGTGCCAAGGGGGTCAGTACCCCGGGCCCCCCTGGCATAAGGGGCCCCCCAGCCGAAGCTGCTCTGCACCGCTCTGGTGCTGCTGTCCCCTCTGCCCTGTATCTGCTGCTGACCCGTGAGGAGTGGGGAGCGCGAAATCCAATCCTCCCTCTCCAGCAGCCGGGAGTCTTCTCCCTGCTGCAGCGTGGAGCCTTTACACTGACTTCTGTTGCCGTTGCCTCAGCCTGGCTTGGTGCTGTGGTGCCCTTTGGGGGGGGGGGGGATCAGAGGGGGTGGTGCTAATTAGAGATAATTGTTATAGCAACACGATATATTGGCTCCGCCCCCTCCCGGCGACCCGCAAATCACGGCATTTTTTGCCGTGGGGGCGGGGCCTAATGGTGAACTGTGTCCCTGGCTCCCAGCAATATCTCCTGGCTGTGGCATCCATTCCTCACCCCTTTCCTCAGGCTTCAATGTAAGTGTGTGCACAGGTGGTGTTCTATCTGTGTATACTGTATGTATATGTTCTATTAGTGTATATGTATGTGTATATATTTTCTATGTGTGTGTGTATGTGTTTTATGTGTATGTTATGTATTTGTGAGTATGTGGGTGTATGAGATCTATGTAATGTGTATGTATATATATATATATATATATATATACACATATATACATACAAATCGATTGGCTGGCACTCCCTCTCCTTAATCAGCAGCTGTGATGCTCTTTACACTGCTTTCACATAAACCTCCAAAAGTATGGCACTCAGCGGACTTCTTAATCACATATCACAAACGCCAGCTAGTTCAGCAACGTTTTGGGTTTTATTTACCCTTTTGTCGTATATGTGCTGTTTGACAAAGGGTAAATAAAACCCGAAACGTTGCTGAACTAGCTGGCGTTTGTGATATGTGATTAAGAAGCCCGCTGAGTGACATACTTTTGAAGTGTGTAAATATATATATATATATATATATATATATACAGTGGTCGAAGTGGGGCAGTATACGGCGGTATGGTATACCGCCACTTCTTCCACTGACCAGGAAATTAGGAAATTAAAGTGCAGCAGGAGGCAAGGGAAGTGGCATCCTGCTGCACATGTTGCTCCCCGTCCCTGCGCGGCGGCCAGCAGCTGTGTAGAGCACTGTACTAGCTCACAGCCGCTCACCACCAACAGCCACCCACCGCACGCCGTTCACCGCAGCCAGCCACCAGCCGCTCACCGCCGCCAACCACCCGCCGCTCACCCACAACAAATGAGGTAATGTTCCCCTGCTGTCACCTATCTCCCTGTCGTTACCGTCCCTGTGCCTACTGTCATTCTCTCTCCCTGCTGTCACTGTCGTCACTCTCTCTCTCTGTCGTCACTCTCTCTCGCCCTGCTGTCACTGTCGTCACTCTCTCTCCCTGTCGTCACTCTCTCTCTCTCTCTCGCTCTCCCTGTCGTCACACTCTCTCTCTCTGTCGTCACTCTGGCTGTCCCTGCTGTCACATTTTCAGCTCATTCAGTGTGCTACAATGTGAATTTCGGCTCATTCAGTGTGCTATAATGTGAATTTCGACTCATTCAGTGTGCTATAATGTGAATTTCAGCTCATTCAGTGTGCTATAATGTGAATTTCTGCTCATTCAGTGTGCTACAAGATGAATTTCAGCTCAATCAGTGTGCTACAATGTGAATTTCGGCTCATTCAGTGTGCTACAATGTGAATTTCGGCTCATTCAGGGTGGTACAAGGTGAATTTCGGCTCATTGAGTCTGCTACAATGTGAATCTCAACTCATTCAGTGTGCTACAATGTGAATCTCGGCTCATTCAGTGTGTTACAAGGTGAATTTCGGCTCATTGAGTGTGCTATAATGTGAATTTCAGCTCATTCAGGGTGTTACAATGTGAATCTCGGCTCAGTCAGTGTGCTACAATGTGAATCTCGGCTCATTCAGTGTGCTACGATGTGAATTTCGGCTCATTCAGTGTGCTACAATGTGAATCTCGGCTCATTCAGTGTGCTACAATGTGAATCTCAGCTTGTACCGTGTGCTATAAGGTGAAAGGGGCACCAGTACTAGATAGCATAAGGGGTTCTACTACACTGGACATGCCCCTTTTTGTGTGACCGCACAATTGTGTCCTTGACTTTTGCATACCCCCACTTCAAAATTTCCACTTCGACCACTGTATTATATATATATATACACACACACACACACACACACACACACACACACACACACACACACACACACACACACACACACACTTGTGTGTGCATCAAAGGAAACCCCCTTCCGAATCCTGCTTTTGCCCCTGCGGGGGGTTGTTGCTGGTGGGGGGGGCCCCTGTCTTGGGTGCCCTGGGCCCCCCAAGGGCTTAATCCGGCCCTGAATGGGGGCATTCGTTCAAACACAGGTGAAGATATAATTTGCCTTAGGTAGGGAGTAAGAGCTGTAATATATTTGAAAGAGCTCAGATTGCCATAAAGAACCTACTGTACACTAATAGAATGAACTTTCCAAAGGATCATGTTACCATAATACAAAGGATTAGAATTTTGCTAGATTCCTAATTATAAATACCTGCTATAACAATTGTAATGATACTGATGTAGCTCAAACAGTATACGTGAGTTACATTTGTAATAGTTTACATGCTGATATATCATTTATTGAAGATAAACCAAAGTAGTTTTAATGGAAACTAAAGAAAACAAGACACTTCTGCAAGTGTTTTGGCTTCAAGGATTTCCAGATATTTATAACTACAGGATGTTAGTTTTCCTTTCATTCCTGGCAGTTTATGTTACAACAGTGGCTGGAAATGCATTGATCATGTTTGTAGTAATTGCTAGTCCTGTCCTTCACTCTCCTATGTATTTCTTTATCTGCCACCTCTCCTTTGGTGAAATTGTGTTTACTTCTAACATCATCCCTAACCTGCTTAGATCCATACTGAGAGAAGATTGATCCATCTCTGTTGAAGGATGTTTCACTCAGATATTTCTGTTTGGCTGCCTCACTGTAACAGAATGCTTTCTCCTCACTATAATGTCTTATGATCGCTATGTAGCCATCTGTGCACCACTGCAGTACCACACACTCATAGACTTAGTACTCTGCAGGAAGCTCTCCGCTGGTGCTTGGGGTGGGGGGCTATTCCTATCCATAGCCTCTTGCTCTTTCATATACAGTCTTACATTTTGTGGTCCATACATATTAGACCATTACTTCTGTGATTATCTGCTGGTTTTACAACTATCCTGTATGGACACCTCAATGCTTTATCTGGAAACAAAAATATTCTCTGTAGTGACCATATTGCCACCTTTTATGTTTATTTGTGTCATTTATTTCTGCATTATAAATTCCATTATTAGAATTCCTGCAACCACAAGCAAACAGAAAGCAATTTCCACATGCAGTTCTCACTTGACAGTTGTGTGTATGTATTATGGGACACTGATTACTGTATATGTAGTTCCAAAAGACGTAGATTCATACAATATAAATAAGATTCTTTCATTGCTGTACACTGTAGTTACTCCGTTATCTAACCCCATTATATACAGTTTGAGGAACCATGAAATGAAAATGTCCATGACCAAAATGTTTAGAAAATGTTGTTAAATAAGAGATTTGGGACATGGGCATACCTGCTACAGTAAGTATATGGATATGTTTTCCACCTAGAAGTACAATGTTTTTTTTTTTTATACAGTATGTTTCAGAGCCCCATTTGTAGTGTCAGCTGATCACTGCAGCCATGGAGTCTGTGTGGTAAACATTAATGGTGTGAGATCTAATTACCTGTGTAATGTATCTGAAAAATGGATTAACAAGTATAAAAATTGTACTAAGGCAAAAAATATTTCATTATTATATATGTAATTTGGTCTGTTATGAACAGAAAACAAAATAAACAGTTATCTTAAAAAAAATAATCTCAGTATATTTATTCACAAAATTTCAACATTTGCTCTATGTGGCATAGAATGCAGTCTATTACTTAACGTAAGTATTGTATCTACCTTAACTTATGTCAGCCTTGAGAAATCATGAAACTAACAAAGAAACAGCCTTAACCAAGCGCTCAATCTAGCCTACTTGCTAGATCCTATTGCTGCTATTGACACAAGGGATACTTAATCCTTGAAAGAGACAAACATAAAAGGAAAAAAATTAGTCACAGCGCTCAGGAAGTAATTTTCAACTATTTAGTTAAAATATACATATAGTCTGAGAATAAACACTGGATGGTTTTTAATACATTTTACAATATATATTATAAATGGAACTAATAATAAAAATGACTGTAGAAATAAGAAACCTCTCCTAGCAAGAAAAAAGGCATCCAGCAAAAATTGTATTGTAGCAGTTTTTCCCCCCCACACAATTGGTAACAGGTTCAATTAACTTGCTAGAGGCAGTGTATGCCAATACCGTTGCCTTTATAGAAGAAGCAGATTAAAATCACATATAATAAATAAAAGCATAAAACTTCTTAATGAAGCACACAAAGTCCACCTTCCGGAGCAAGTACTATGATTTAGCTCTGGTGTAGCAACTCTTTAGATGTCCATATATATGATTTTAATCTCTCTGTAAATATAGAGAGTGTACACAGTTGGGATTATCACATAGGCATTAATGTTTAGATCCAATGTAGAAATTCACATAGGCGATGCATATTCAATAAGTTTTGTGGTCTGGCCAGACAATTATAAACAGTCTATATGCAGACGTAGTGATTTCACCACTTTCTGTGTCTCCCCTACTACAGGTGATCCTCCCGACTGCTGGTGCTTATCCAGTAATCACAGCCATATCTAGGGATCATACATGTAGAGCTGGAGCTAGTTTCTTTGACCACAATGGTGTATCTGCCTGGTGGTGGATGCCCAATGTATTCAGCAACTTGCTGTAACACATTTCTCTGATTCCTATCAGTGTCAGTTACTTCCTCACAAGAGTGAGTGCAAATAGCCTGTATGGAATATTGAGCCTCCGTGCGGTAAATTTACTAAAGCTTCTAAAAGAGAAAATTGGTCCTGTTGCCCATAGCAACCAATCACATGATATCTATTATTTATCTATTGTCTTTTAAACAATGATAGACAACATCACCCATTCTCTGTTTTAGAAACTTTATAAAATGTACCCCCATGAGCATGCCTTGTAGGAAATACTACCCTGCTAACTTTCAAACAAGTGATCTGATAAATTTCCAGTGCATCAATCTGGATGAGGGCATTTAAGGAATTATTTAACATGTATTTATACAAAGCTAATTGTAACATATGTGCCTTCCTTTTTGCCTAGTAATGACACATTAAATAAGCAAAATGGTATCTAGAGGCACTTATTTAAATAAACACTCACAGGGGCTTCTATTGATACATTTCCAACACAAATAGTGCTAGGAGATATAAAATATACAACTAACCACAAAAAGGTTTATGATATAAATGTATAACTCAGTGGTTCCCAAACTCTCTTGAATCACGGCACCCTATAGTATAAATTTTTGTTTCACGGCACCCCTAGGATAAAAGTTTATTATCAATATATTTGGAAAAAAAATATTAAATTAAATAAATTGTGCCTACCTGTCATTACTAGGTTCAGTTAAGTGGTGGTGTACGGTTGTGCTTCTGTTTGTCCATGTTTTATGATTGGCGGCCTCTAGCACTGTTAGGGTCTCCTGCCCTGTGCTGCCACGTCGTCATGGCAACTGGGAGACAAGTGCTAGCGGAGTAACCTGAGCGCAGCTGATACTCCGGTTCGGGTCTTTTGCTGTGCAGTGGTTACAGGCTCTGTGCACGGCAGGGGATCCGGTGCTGGTTTTTGTGCTCACAGTCTGTGAGGTCTGAGTGGGGCGTGGACAGCACCTGCTATATAAGGCCTCTTCTCAGGTTAAACAAATGCTGCTGAATCTTTGTTGGTTAGTGTTATGCACACCAGTGCCTGCAGGAATTACTGGTGTTTGAACTGTTATACACACCAGTGCCTGCAGGAATGTACTGGTGTTTGAACTGTTTGATAAAGCTAAATATTTATCTTACTTAAAACCCTTTAAGAGGCCTAAGAACACTGTACGCTATTAACGTATGGAGTACCGTAAGGGTACGCACGTTGCGTAACAATCGCTTAGCCGTAGTCGAGACGCTCAAGCGCCACGTTCGCTCACGGCCAAGGGATCACAGGCAGGCACGCTATTGGCTGCCGACTAACGTAATGATTCGCTATAGCGTAGCGGACGCTCGGGACCACGAGGAGATCACCAGCGGCGCAGACGCTCACAATGTTAAACCTTTATAACTGTACCATAAAACAGTGTATTATGCAGTAACCCTTGGTGTAGTGATAAGATGAGAATGCAACACTTTGTAAGCGGGTTTACACTAAAGCTGTTTGAGCGATAGAGACGCTCCTATTACCTCCTGAAATATAATGAACACACAATACCGGTCTAAGGGTCTAACGCCTTTTAAGGAAATGAATGAACGTTCAAAAGAATAATACAATACAAGTCATACACTACCAATATAACATAGACTACCTAACCAGATAACTACACATGAAATACAATATCAGTACAATAACTATATAAGAGAAACGAGAAAGAGAGAGAGAAGAGAGAGAGATATATGGCTCAGAAAAACAAGAAAGACAATATGATTGCGGAGAAAAACTTACGCACAAAGGGGAACGATCGCATGCGCCTCTGGACATCCAGCTCCCGATTATCAGCAATGAGAACCGTTGAAGAGTGAGCTGGATGTGATCGGCTTGTCTATTTATGCCCCACACACAATACAATTCAATGGTCCCTACAATCTCATTGTTCATTGGACACAGGAATTCGTCTTCGCACTAAAACAAAAGGTCATAGGTTGATTCATACAGGTGGGCTGTGTCTACTTCCAACTGCTCAGGTGGGTGGGAAACTAGGTTTCCCGCCGCATGGATAAGTAAGTGCAAATAATAGTAAATGGACATAAACTTCTTATGTCCATAACTATTCGCACGAGCGATTAATCTGCTCCAAACCAACACCGGAATATTGCTAATTAAATACTCTTCCGATGGATACTAAACACCACTGTATAATCCTTGTCTGACCCCTTGTATCAGAAAAAGAGGGATCTCTCTGTCCATGAACATGCTACATTAACTAAACTTTCAGAATCTATCAAAGGGACCATGATCTACAAAATACATTATATGGTTAAAATATATATCGATTGAGTCGCCCGCTAGACGCATACAAACTCTACCGTAAATCCGCATATCGTGCGCCTGCGGGTGCACGCGAAGGCGAGTATGCGCACGCACGGGAGAGCTCTTGCACGCGCAGCGGGAGCTCGCATGAGGTGCAAAAATGGCAGTGTGCATAGTGATATTTTTCAGACTTTGACAGTCCACCCTTTGGCAGTCAACAATAACTGCCACTTCCTAAAACATTTCAAAACGAGAAAAATATATGTCAAGTGTAAATACATTTCCATGATTGGGTAGGGGAGGAGAGGAGAAGGTAGGAAAAGGGTATGACCTAGTGAGATAGCAGAAGCATGTGTGTATGAATCCATGTTTGGGGGGTTCATGTATCATCGTGCCGTACGTGTTTTAAATCAAGCTTCGAGGTATTGCGAAGTATACATTCGAATTCCTTCTTATCCCGTGGTACGGGTCTGTGGATGGGCTGTCAAACTTTACCGAGCTCTCTTCGGCTTTTGGTTGCAACAAAATGGGGGGCACATTTTAGTTGATGATACATGAATGGGTGAATATGTGATTGCTGATATCTGTGCTGGTATTCCCTATCGACTATGTGTGTCATTTACCTGAAGGTTGTAGAGATGAAGATAAGACACAATTATGGTAAATGCAGTGGTATTCTATGTCAGGTTAATGAACATTTGTCGGTTGAAGTCTTGTTCGGTATCTGTTGAATGCAGTCTTCTTTGGGCTTTTGCCAATAGGTGTGAGCAAAAGCTTTGTCAATGTCCATAGACTTACAAAAAGTGTTGGGCTAGCGTAATTTAAAAATTTCTAGGGAAACTGAGGGTCTATGGCATAGTTCATCAAATATCTGTGTATAAGGTTGTCAAAACTTCTTCTTTAATCCATCAGTTGTCTGTATACAGGCTCGTCAAATTCCTCGTCCAAGTGGGTCTTTTTACCTTGGAGAAAACGGAAAAACAGGTGAAAGAAACGGACCGTATAATCGCATTTTCATCACATCATTGTTTCTACAGTTGGGTCATAAATCAAATCCATTGGAATTACAATTTCCTCACTCCTTAGACTCATCACCCTAGTACTTCGTTTGCACTTCATTAAAGCCTGACCGCATCTAAATATCAAGCCAATCGTTATGACAACACCTAAGATACATAGGAGAAACTTCCCTACATCCATTATGACTCCTTGAGCCCATTCTCCTAAACCAGAGAACCAATTTCGCGGGTTCAACCATGACACCCAACCAGTCAGCTCATTACCCACAGCAGCAAGGGTGAGATTGTGTCTCCTGCGAAATTCCCACTTTAATTGGAGAATATCGTCCATCTTTTGGTCTATGACCTCGACCGGATCCTCGGTACTATTCGTTATATATGTGCAGCATTTCACGCCGTACTGCGTTGCCAGTGTGACACAATATCCACCTGTCACTGCCGTGAGATAATTGAGAACCATTCTATGCTGAACCAGTTCTGTTTTATAAGCTTGAAGTTCTCTTCCAGTATACCTAAACGTGTCATCATACATTTCTGTGATATTGTCTAACAAATTTGCGAGCGCAGATATGTATTTATAATTCAACACTCCTCTGGCGGTGCGAGTGATGTCTAACGCAAGTAGAAACTGAATCCCGGTGGATTCATGGATCATGTCAGAGGCCGGATGCTCTGTTCTTTCTATCAGGTGCCGTTTAACTACGTGCTCGTAGTGGGTGTGAGTATAAGGAGCTTGGGCAACACAGTGTATATCTTTCATTTTGGCATGTGATACAGTCATTACTTCAGGCAGTACTTTTCCAATATAACACAATCCTTCAGAGTTTGGGGCAAGCCACTTATACGCCTTCCTCCCGCATATGAAATATGCATCATCGGGGAGAACATATGGGACGGAGTAGGACATAACCATATTACACATCTTCCATGTGAAATCTCCTAACCCTAATTCTCCCATCTGTCTAGTACACGTATCAGCTTGTACGATATGTGCACAGTATCCTGGTGATACCTCTCCAACTCTCGTAATCCTACTTCCTAGGGTATACCTATATCGGAAAGATTTTCCTCTACTGGCTATGTGGCGTATAAGCTCTGTATCTGTCGGCATTCTATCTGCTCTATATGAAAAGGTCATGGTTTGGTTACTCCATGACACTTCCCAATTTCCCGGCTTTCGGGGATTGGAAATGTTAAAACATATTAGGGATCTATCCACATGATATTGGTGGAGCTTCAAACTAGGAGGACTGGAGATATTAAATCTCCTGTCCACCGGCCTCCCACCACTTAGCTCAAGTACCTCCCCTATCGTTAAAGGAAATGGTACTAGTCCTGATTTGCTATGACCTTGAGGTACTTGAGAGCATACCCAACAATCTGTTTGATTTAACACACTACCCACTAAGGAGTGATAATCACTCAAGGGATGCCGGTCCATGTGGATATTAAAACTGGATTGGCATTTCTTGATGCATCCATCCTCAACTACATTGTCACAGAGCCTACAGATACAGTTTTCTTCAGCTAACAATCCTTCACAATTCCTTCTATGGTCAATGCTATCGGATCGTTTTCTGATACTCGCCTTTGCTTGTTGATTATGTTGTTCTCGGAAAACTACGCCTCCATCTCTGTCATCAGAACCCATTCCAGAACCTCTCTCGACCTCCATGGTACTCTCGCCGGAACAGACTGCTCTGGTCAACATCATGGTCAACAGGAAAATCCGGATCACAGTCTCTTGAGGCAAGTCCATCTTAGGAGGAAACGAAGAAGAATGAGAAGGGGGAAAAAATAATTTGAGGGAGAGGGGATGGGAAATGGAGAAAAACAATAAAAGGGAAACGGGGGATCGACAACTGCTTTTGATCTTGTGATTCTCAATGCTCAGGTGCCGCCTCAGTCCTCCTGGAACAGACACTCCAGTGATACAACTTCCTCTACCGTCTGTTCCTTATCACGGGACCTCTCTGGATCAGCAACCTTCTTACAATGGGACGAATAAACCCAAGTCTCTCTCTCTGCAACCTTCAATGCTGTAGTGCTAGTCAATAAGACTTGGTATGGTCCTTCCCATCTGTCAATAAGGCAACCTGAGCGTAGAAAATTCCGTATCATTACATAATCCCCAGGTTCAATGTCATGACAATTACTATCTGGTAAATCAGGAATCACCAACTTCAAATTATCATTTTGATTCCTTAGCTGTTTACTCATGTTAATCAGGTATTTTACAGTCACTTCATTGTTACACTTCAAATCATCCTGAGGGTTAATCATAACATGCGGTTGTCGACCAAACAAGATTTCAAAGGGAGACAGATTAAGAGGGGACCTGGGAGTGGTTCTGATGCTGTATAGTACAATGGGTAAAGCTTCTGGCCATGTCAATCCTGTCTCTGCCATAACTTTGCTCAGTTTATTTTTAATAGTGCTGTTCACTCTTTCCACCTTCGCACTCGCCTGTGTACAGTATGGAGTGTGCAGCTTGCTATCAATTCCCATCAACTTACACATTCCTTGAAAGACATCACCTGTAAAATGGGTACCCCTATCACTTTCAATTATTCTAGGGATACCATATCTACATACAAATTCCTGCACAATTTTCTTAGCAGTAAACATAGCGGTATTTGTGGCCGCCGGAAATGCTTCGACCCAATTTGAGAACACATCTATACAAACAAGTACATATTTCAAATTTCGACAAGGGGGTAATTGGATAAAGTCAATCTGTATTACCTGAAAAGGTCCGCCTGTAGGAGGGATATGAGATGGTTCTGTTGGTATTGCCTTTCCGATATTCTTTCTCAAACAGGTAAGGCATGACATTGCTCTCTTACCTGCATGAGATGAAAATCCTGGGGCGCACCAATATGCTCTTACCAACTTACACATTCCCTCCTTGCCCAGATGAGTCAGCCCGTGTGCTGCCTCAGCTAGACATGGAAGATATGCTCTGGGGGCCACTGGTTTACCTTGTCCATCCGTCCAGAGTCCTGAGGGCTCCTGGCCATATCCCTTTGCCTTCCAGACTGCCTTTTCCTGTGTGGAACACAAATTTTGCATTTCACACAGCTTCTGTGTGTTGATGGTATTAAATACCATCAGTTGTGTGGTGTCTGTCTGTCTGGGGGTACCAGCTGCTAACTTAGCAGCTTCATCTGCTCGGCTGTTACCAAGTGATACTGGGTCCTGGCTATATGTGTGTGCTTTACACTTGATAACAGCCACTCTGTCGGGTTCCTGTATCGCTGTTAGAAGCCTTTTGATGTGAGCTGCATGCGCTACCGGTGTACCAGCTGCCGTCATGAAATTTCTGAGGCGCCATAGGGCTCCGAAATCATGGACTACCCCGAATGCGTATCTAGAGTCGGTGTAGATATTGGCTGATTTGCCCTTAGCCAATTCACATGCTCTGGTTAGGGCGACCAGTTCAACAACCTGGGCTGAGTGAGGTGGGCCTAGCGGTTCTGCTTCTATGGTGCCTTGGTCATCTACGACTGCGTATCCAGTACACAAGTCTCCCGAGTCTGACTGTCTGTGACAACTACCATCCGTGTAGAAGGTCAGATCTACATCTTCCAGTGGGTTGTCACTGATGTCAGGCCTTGCGGTAAAATTTTGGGTCAAATATTCCATACAATCATGTGTGTCCTCCTTTGTATTAAATTCTCCTTCCCCACCACTCTCATCCTCCACCCTTTGTGCCTGTCCAGGCACACCTGGGAGATATGTTGCAGGATTTAATGCACTGCATCTCCTTATGGTGATGTTTACGGGGGCCATTAGTGCCAATTCCCATCTTGTAAACCGCGCTGATGAGACGTGCCTGGTTTGGGCAGAATTTAGCAAGGCTGACACTGCATGTGGTGTATGAATTGTGAGGTTGTGACCTAGCACTACGTCTTCGCTTTTCGTTACTAGCAATGCTATCGCAGCAACGCTTCGCAAGCATGTGGGGAGGGATCGCGCTACCGTATCTAGCTGAGCGCTGTAGTATGCTACTGGCCTGCTGGCATCACCGTGCTTTTGGGTTAGGACGCCTGCCGCGCAACCAGCACTTTCTGTTCCGTACAGCTCAAAGGGTTTCCCATAATCTGGCATACCTAATGCTGGTGCCTGCGTTAGGCACTGTTTAAGTCTCTCAAATGCCATCTCGGACTCGTCTGTATGCGAAATTCGATCAGGCTTGTTTGAGGAAACCATCTCCTGCAAAGGTAATGCTAGAATGGAAAATCCTGGGATCCAGTTACGGCAATACCCACACATTCCTAAAAATGTTCTGATCTGTTGCTGGGTTTGTGGCAGAGTCATGTCTCTAATTGCTAGAATTCTATCAGCGGTCAGGTGTCTCAGTCCTTGTGTTAGACAGTGTCCCAAGTATTTTACTTTAGTTTGGCATAATTGTAACTTGTCTTTGGAAACCTTGTGTCCTGTGTCTGAAAGATGAAACAGGAGCTGTTTCGTATCCTTCAGGGATGCTTCCACTGAATCAGAACACAGTAGTAGATCATCCACGTACTGGATTAATACTGATCCACTCTCTGGTTGGAAAGACTGTAAACAATCATGCAAAGCCTGGGAAAATATACTTGGACTGTCTATGAAACCTTGTGGTAATCGAGTCCATGTATATTGGACTCCTCTGTATGTAAATGCAAACAAATATTGGCTGTCAGGATGCAGAGGTACCGAAAAGAAAGCGGAGCAGAGGTCAATAACAGTGAAAAATTTCGCAGTGGGAGGGATTTGCATAAGGATGACAGCTGGATTACGGGGAACTGACTCTCAACTATTTTGTTAATCCCCCTTAGATCCTGCACTAGCCGGTAACCCCTCCCCCCACTCTTTTTCACAGGGAAGATGGGACTATTGGCAGTGCTGGACGTTCTTACCAGAATGCCCTGTTGTAGCAAGCGCTCTATTACTGGGTATACTCCTAACTCCACCTCTGGCTTCAGAGGGTATTGTGGGATTTTTGGAGCTATCCTACCATCTTTTACTTGCACAATTACTGGAGCTACGTTTGCCATCAATCCAGTGTCTTGTCCGTCTTTAGTCCACAGTGACTCTGGTATCTGGGATGTCATTTCTTCTACTTGGGATGGAGTCCTATTTGTCATAATGGTATGTGACATTAATTTTGATGGGGAGTCTAACATGTCTCGCACTTCCTGAGCGTGATTCTCAGGTATGTCCAAGAATACACCTTCAGGAGTACAATAAATGACGCACCCCATTTTACACAATAAGTCTCTTCCCAGGAGATTAGTCGGTGCCGATGCAGCCAGCAAAAAGGAATGCTTGGTATGTAAAGGCCCTACTGTAATCTCGGCTGGTTTGCTAACAGGGTAATGCTGGACTACTCCCGTTACTCCTGTGGCTGGAACTGTCTTACCAGTGGTTCTCATGCCCACTGTAGAATTTATCACTGATTTGGCCGCCCCCGTATCTACAAGAAAGTTTAATGATTTACCAGCTACATTAATTGCAATTTCGGGTTCACTTCCAAGATTTGCAATCAATTTTACTGGCTGCAGATTACAGGTATGGCCACACCCCTATTGGGTATGGTGACCTCCCTGAATCCCGCTGGCAGCAACTACTTGTGAAGGGGTTAAATGGGAACTACCAGAGGCTTGCCAGTCTCTTTTCGGGGGGTATCTTTTTGTTTCCCCTGCATGTGGCTCATAACTCCGTTTCTGCGGACCCTGCTCCCAATGTCGTGTGTCGTGTCGTTGTCTAGGGGGTTGATAAGGCTTTTGTATGTTTCTCGATTTACAGTCTCGTGCAAAGTGTCCCTCTCTATGACAAAAATAACAGGTTACCACATTTGACTTACCCACAGGGTTTGGTGATCTATACAAAGGCTGCCTTGTGGTCAGGGCCTGTATACTTACGGCCATTAACTTATCACCTTGTAATTCCCTGTGTCTGGTGATATTCCGATCATGATCCACAGCTGCCTCTCTCAAAGTAGCCACCGACAGACCTCGCCAACATGGTTGCGTGGTCTGTACCCTTGTCTTTAATGCCTCTTTTAAACCATCCATTAGTACAGATACTGCTACTTCTCGATGGTTTATGTTTGTTTTAATGTCCTCTATGCCTGTGTATTTTGCCATATCTAGCAATGCCCTGTGAAAATATTCTGCAGCAGTTTCTGACTCTTTTTGTTTAATGGAGAAAATCTTGTTCCATTTAACTACAGCTGGAAAATACTCCTTTAACTGTAAACTTATCCTTTTTACATTGTCTTTGTTGTACACATCTGTAAGAGGTACATCCTGATCCAATCCACAGTCAGCTAAAAATTGAGCCGAGTCGACATTGGAGGGTAAACAAGCCCTTAGCAATACCTGCCAGTCTTTGTTATTGGGCTCTAAAGTGTTCCCTAGGTCTCTGATGTATTTCTGGCTAGCAACTAGATCTTTTCTAGGATCAGGGAATTCAGACACTATGGTTCTTAATTCCATTCGGGAAAACGGGCTGTACATGGCAATGTTCCTGATAGGAGTGACTCCTGTAGTGTCCGTTTTCCCATTTGGAACTGCTATTACCCTCACGGGAGCAAGTTTAATAACATCATTCTGTGTAGATTCTACAGCCTGTGGTGAAATGGTTTCAGCATAGTGTATGGTGCCGTACTTACCCGTTGATACGACCTCACCTGTCCCTCCGCTAGGGGGCTTTGTTACTAGTCTTAAGGGTTGGGCCGTGCCTACTGTTGTTTCTGATATGGTGGCTGCTAGAGAGAGTGCCGATATTGTTGCCGATTCGTCCTCTTGATCACACTCCTGGGGAAAGTTCAAAACAGGGTACAACTTGCACGGGTTAATACTTGCATTGGTTAACTTATTAACATTTACACAGTTGCTAAGTGTTTGTTTGTTACACCCTAATGCGTCATTCTCCGCAACCAATTTCTCTCCTGATATGTATGGTGGCGGCGGGGCCGTGGCTACCAGTTTCCTGATAGGATTAGATCCCGCCGCCTGAGCCAATCCTCTCTGTATTTCACCCTCCTGTTGCCATAACTGCAAATAATCATAATGTTTGATTCGTCTCTTTGTTGATTTAATGAGACATATACTCCTCCTTAGATTTTGTAACACTTCTGGGCTAAAGCTGCCTACTCTTGGGAACTTCTCCCCGTCATGCACAGTCATTCTCTCCCATTCATCACATAAAACCTCTGTGTGTGAACCGTATTTTTCACACATTACGTACCTTGCCGACCCGATTGGTCGGTTTACTGAATCAACCCGAACCGAGGTTGATCGCCCCCTACCTGAACAATTGGCCCCCATAACTTGCAGGTGTTGCTTTCACCACCTCTGACCTTCAATCAGGGTCTTCAGCGAACCCTTACAAAAACCAAAATGTTCACGATAGGCTGACGGTGGCGGTTTACCGAGTACCCCACTCACTCGCCCACGCCGACCAATACGACCTACACACTGCCCTAGTGCTGGCGTACTCGACCCAGGGCCCCTATGAACCTTCGTTTACTGGAACATGTGAGTGTGTTCCGCAGAGCATTGACCCTTTCCAGTAACTGTTGGCTGTTGGATAATTCCTGAGTGACCAGCGAACTTCCCTTCAGAAAATAAAAAATTACACAAATCACGTCAGAATGTACAAATAGTGTTTGTGACCCGTTTCGTACACAAATGGTACTGGTCAGATTTACTAATGCACACAATTACGTGCGGTACAATCGTTCAGCACATAAGCAACTAATCTTATGTGCGGAGCGACCAGTGGAATCGAAAATTGCGGCTGCGAATTCCTTCAGCATGAGCTTTATTGGCCTATATGGGTTCTGCACCAACCCCCTGGGTTGTGCTCTTTTCTCTATTTATAGCGGACTTCCTAGTCTGCTGTACCTGGACCTCCTGGTCAATTCCGGACCTCCTGGTCTGTGCTACATTAGACCTCCTGGTCTGCTGTACTCTAATGCTCAGATTTTATGTTTAACAAAGGATGCCTCCCTTGCCACCATGCACGTCACTTACATGTATGTACCCTACGAGAACTCGACTTCCTGTGGTTCAACCTCAAAAATTGTATAAACTTATATATGCAAACACTCACTCACCACATGTACACTTTTGTTTCTATTTCTATTTCTGCGCAGAAATTTTCTTTCCTTTAGACCAGATGTGTTGTAAATTTGGAGAAGGATCTGTTAATCTAAGTTTCGGACACTAAAATAGATTTGCGCTATTTATCGCGTTGCCACCTTTTCGCCTGTTACAATAACACTAGCGTGTGATTTGAGTTACGTGGGCGTACCCGGACGCTCCGTTGCGTAATATACGCTGCGTGCGTCGGCCTTTGAGTTGCGTACGCGAGTCTCACCCTTTGTTAGAGACACGTGTACACAAAGCAAATATCCACCGTAACAAAATGTACACGTTTATCAATGTAGATGATCCTCGATCATCTACCGAACACCACACCAATCTCTCCTTGTATCTTTAGGCAGAGCTGCGTGTGTGCTTTGCAATTTATTTCTTAATGTATTACTTTTATACTTTAACTATGAAATAGCGGCAAATCTCTCTTAGCACGTTTTATCAATTATAGAATGGCAAACAGAAGAGTGATATATGAAAATACACGAATGAAAAGAAATGCAGATATGTGCGTGCGTGCGTACGCAAGACAGAAATAAACAGTTTTAAAAGACACTAGCGTGTTGTTCTTACCTCCGGTTCCGGATTCCCTCAGCACCCTTTACTAAGCGAAGCAGAGGCTTATCCAGACAGCACTACGAGGAATATGATCTCCCGCCCTTTGCTGATGGATAATGTCTGCTGGAATTACCTAGCAGAGATATGTGAAGGACGGACGAGCCGCCAATTGATAAAGCTAAATATTTATCTTACTTAAAACCCTTTAAGAGGCCTAAGAACACTGTACGCTATTAACGTATGGAGTACCGTAAGGGTACGCACGTTGCGTAACAATCGCTTAGCCGTAGTCGAGACGCTCAAGCGCCACGTTCGCTCACGGCCAAGGGATCACAGGCAGGCACGCTATTGGCTGCCGACTAACGTAATGATTCGCTATAGCGTAGCGGACGCTCGGGACCACGAGGAGATCACCAGCGGCGCAGACGCTCACAATGTTAAACCTTTATAACTATACCATAAAACAGTGTATTATGCAGTAACCCTTGGTGTAGTGATAAGATGAGAATGCAACACTTTGTAAGCGGGTTTACACTAAAGCTGTTTGAGCGATAGAGACGCTCCTATTACCTCCTGAAATATAATGAACACACAATACCGGTCTAAGGGTCTAACGCCTTTTAAGGAAATGAATGAACGTTCAAAGGAATAATACAATACAAGTCATACACTACCAATATAACATAGACTACCTAACCAGATAACTACACATGAAATACAATATCAGTACAATAACTATATAAGAGAAACGAGAAAGAGAGAGAGAGAAGAGAGAGAGATATATGGCTCAGAATAACAAGAAAGACAATATGATTGCGGAGAAAAACTTACGCACAAAGGGGAACGATCGCATGCACCTCTGGACATCCAGCTCCCGATTATCAGCAATGAGAACCGTTGAAGAGTGAGCTGGATGTGATCGGCTTGTCTAATTATGCCCCACACACAATACAATTCAATGGTCCCTACAATCTCATTGTTCATTGGACACAGGAATTCGTCTTCGCACTAAAACAAAAGGTCATAGGTTGATTCATACAGGTGGGCTGTGTCTACTTCCAACTGCTCAGGTGGGTGGGAAACTAGGTTTCCCGCTGCATGGATAAGTAAGTGCAAATAATAGTAAATGGACATAAACTTCTTATGTCCATAACTATTCGCACGAGCGATTAATCTGCTCCAAACCAACACCGGAATATTGCTAATTAAATACTCTTCCGATGGATACTAAACACCACTGTATAATCCTTGTCTGACCCCTTGTATCAGAAAAAGAGGGATCTCTCTGTCCATGAACATGCTACATTAACTAAACTTTCAGAATCTATCAAAGGGACCATGATCTACAAAATACATTATATGGTTAAAATATATATCGATTGAGTCGCCCGCTAGACGCATACAAACTCTACCGTAAATCCGCATATCGTGCGCCTGCGGGTGCACGCGAAGGCGAGTATGCGCACGCACGGGAGAGCTCTTGCACGCGCAGCGGGAGCTCGCATGAGGTGCAAATATGGCAGTGTGCATAGTGATATTTTTCTGACTTTGACATGTTATACACACCAGTGCCTGCAGGAATGTACTGGTGTCTGAACAGAGAGGGATGCAAAACAAATGAACTCACAGACAGACTGGGAAATATGACATAACGTACACAGAAGGTGATAGGGTAACAAAACCAACACAGAGTGAACAGAGAAGCCCAGAGGCTAAGAAACTGGGTGTCTCCCTAGTATTAGAAATGCTCAGATGGAAAAAGCAAGATGTTGTGTTTTAATACGTAGAGAACCCGAAATGCTGTTGCTAAGGGCAACAGCAAAACCCTAAAGGGTTACCAACGGGTGTGGCAGTAAACTCCTTGGCCAGAGATGGAATAATAGACACAAGGAGAGTCTCCACAATCCTAATTCTCACTTGCAGGGCCCAGGTTCAGCTTACTGCCACTAAACTGACACATGGACGCCCTGCACAGTGAGAGAGGATTATGCAGGCAGGTCTGAAAGTACAGCCACAAACCTGCTGGGTTCACAGAATAGCAAAAGAACCTCAGCAGGCTAAACGACTGACTCCAGTCTTACTGCTAGGTCTGGATTGGCAGAGTGTAGTACCAAATGCCCAGGCCTATTTGCAGTAAGCAACAACAAAATACAAAGCTACACAGTACTGGCTAACTTTCAGGAACTGACTAACCAACAAAGATTCAGCAGCATCTGCTTAACCTGAGAAGAGGCCTTATAAAGCAGGTGCTGTCCACGCCCCCCTCAGACCTCACAGACTGTGAGCACAAAAACCAGCACCGGATCCCATGCCTGTAACCACTGCACAGCAAAAGACCCGAACCGGAGTATCAGCTGCGCTCAGGTTACTCCGCTAGCACTTGTCTCCCGGTTGCCATGACGACGTGGCAGCACAGGGCAGGAGACCCTAACAGTACCCCCCCTCTGACGAGGGGTCAAAGAACCCCTACCACCGGGTTTATCGGGGAACTGCGAGAAGAAAGAGCGTATCAGTCTGGGGGCATGAAGATCACAACTGCGCACCCACGACCGCTCCTCCGGGCCATACCCCTTCCAGTGCACCAAAAATGACAGCCGACCCCGAACCATCTTGGAGTCAAGAATCCTTTCAACAACAAACTCCCTCTGGCCATGTATCAGAAGAGGGGAAGGTCTTCCTCTGGAAGAAGGATTACTAATCGCCCGTTTTAAAAGGGAACAATGAAATGTTTTATTGATACCCAAAGAACGGGGCAGATCTAACTGAAATGCCACCGGATTGATAACCCTGGTGATCTTATAAGGGCCGATGAACCGGGGGCCTAACTTATGAGATGGCTGTTTCAACTTCAAATTCTTGGTAGACAACCAGACGAAGTCTCCTAATTTGAAGCTGCAGGGTCTTTTCCGCTTATCAAAAACCCTTTTGGTCACTAATGACACAGACACAAGGGCTTTCTTCACTTTCCTCCAAATACCTCTAAGGACCGAAACGACAGAGGAACCACCAGGCGTGGAGTCCAGGGGGTCAAAAGAATTGGCCTTAGGATGATGCCCATACACACAAAGGAAGGGAGAGATCCCTGTAGCAGAGTGAGCCGCGTTGTTATAGGCAAACTCCGCCATTGACAGATGAGCAACCCAGTCAGTCTGACACTTGGAGACATAACACCTGAGGAACTGCTCCAAGGTCTGGTTCACCCTTTCAGTCTGCCCATTAGACTGCGGATGGTAGCCTGACGACAAGCTGACAGAAATCTGGAGATCGGAACAAAATGCCCTCCAGAATTTGGCCACAAACTGGGATCCGCGGTCAGAGACAACATCAAGTGGCAACCCGTGGAGGTGCACAACATGCAGCATAAATAATTCAGACAGGCGTCTGGCCGATGGCAGCCCAACCAGTGGAACGAAGTGCGCCATCTTCGAAAACCTGTCAACGACAACCCAGATGGCTGTCATCCCAGAGGATTTGGGCAAGTCCACAACAAAATCCATTGAAATGTGGGTCCATGGCTTAGATGGAATAGAGAGTGGATGTAATGGGCCAACAGGAACCCCTCTAGGAGTCTTATTTCGGGCACAGATGTCACATGCCCGAACCCACTGATCCACATCCTTAGCCACCGAGGGCCACCACACCGCCCTAGATAGCAACTCCCGAGTTCTGGCAATACCCGGGTGACCTGCCGACTTCTTGGCATGGAATTCCAGGAACACTCGCTGTCTTAACCTAGGAGGCACAAACAAAAGACCTACCGGAAGGTCTGGAGGAGCCTGCTCCTGTGCTCTAAGGACTAATGACAAGAGGTCCTGGGTAATGCCCACTTTAATACATGATGGGGACACAATGGGCAACGGCTCCTCGGTGGTTTCCTGGATTGGAGCAAAACTCAGCGAGAGCGCATCAGCCTTGATGTTTTTTGACCCAGGGCGATATGTTATCAAAAAATTAAAGCGAGCAAAAAACAAAGCCCATCGTGCCTGCCTGGCATTGAGACGCTTCGCTGACTCTAAATATGCCAAATTCTTATGGTCGGTGAGAATTGAGACCACAAACTTAGCCCCCTCAAGCCAGTGTCTCCACTCCTCGAGTGCATCCTTAATAGCCAACAATTCCCGGTTACCCACGTCATAATTCATCTCGGCAGGCGAAAATTTACGGGAAAAGTAAGCACAGGGATGAAGGCGATTATCAGACACTCCCATCTGAGAGAGCACTGCCCCAATACCCATCTCAGAGGCATCCACCTCCACCACAAAAGGACGCTCTGGATCTGGGTGTCGCAGCACCTTGGCTGAGACAAATGCCCTTTTGAGACGGGCAAAAGCCGCTTTGGCCTCACGAGACCAGTGAGCAACATCCGCCCCTTTCTTAGTGAGTGCCACCAAGGGCGCCACTATAGACGAAAATCCAGCGATAAATCGTCTATAAAAATTTGCAAAGCCCAGGAAACGCTGAAGCGCCTTCAAACTAGTGGGCTGCACCCAATCCAGGACTGCCTGTACCTTGGAACCCTCCATTTGGAAACCTTCTGGGGAGATAATATATCCTAGAAATGCGATTTGCTGAACTTCAAATTCGCACTTCTCCAGCTTCGCCCCAAGCCGGTGGTCTCTGAGTTTCTGGAGGACTAAGCGTACATGCTTCCGATGTTCCTCCAGGGAATGGGAGAAGATTAGGATGTCATCTAAGTATACAACTAAGAATCTATCCAAATATTCCCTGAGCACATCGTTCATGAAATCCTGGAAGACTGCCGGGGCATTACAGAGCCCAAAAGGCATCACCAAATATTCATAATGCCCTGAGTGGGTATTAAAGGCAGTCTTCCATTCATCCCCCTCTCTTATTCGGATTAGATTGTACGCACCGCGTAGGTCAATCTTAGAAAAAATGGTGGCAGTACGAAGCTGGTCAAACAAGACCGAAATGAGAGGCAGTGGGTATGAGTTTTTAATCGTGATACGGTTCAATTCCCTGAAGTCGATGCAGGGTCGCAATGAACCGTCCTTTTTACCCACGAAGAAGAACCCCGACCCAACTGGAGACTGTGAAGGTCTGATAAATCCTTTAGCCAAGTTCTCCTGAATGTACTCTGCCATAGCCTGAGTCTCAGGACGTGACAGGGAGTACAACCTGCTCTTGGGAAGCTTAGCATTCGGCAACAAATCAATGGCACAGTCATAGGGGCGATGGGGAGGTAGTACCTCTGCAACTTTTTTGGAGAACACGTCCGCAAAATCTGCATAACACCCTGGCAATCCTGGCAAACTTAGCTGCGAGAGCCTGACTGGAAGGCTCAAGCAACTCCTGAAACAATCAGTACCCCAACTAAGAATCTCCCCAGAGACCCAGTCAAATTGAGGATTGTGGGCCCTTAACCAGGGTAACCCCAACACCAATGGGGCAAAAGTACAGACAGTCACATAAAAGGACAATTTTTCAGAGTGTGTGGCTCCAATAAACAAAGAAATCTGGCTAGTGCAAGAGGTAATTTTACCCTGGGATAATGGTTCCCCGTTTAACCCACAAATCTCAATTTCCGACGCCAAGGGTACTAAGGAAACAGAGTGTTTCAGGGCGAATTGGCGGTCCATAAAAACCCCGTCGGCCCCACTGTCCACAAAGGCCTCAGTCTTGACAGTTTGACCGAGGATCTTCAAGGTCACCGGAATGATAAAAGTCTTCTTGGGAAATTCTGACTTCTGGCCTGACAGGATATTTCCCATCACCCTCAGGCCCTGAAGTTTTCCGGCTTTTCTGGGCATGATACTACCACATGACCCTTATTCCCACAGTACAAACACAACCCCTGCTGTCTCCTCCGCGTCTTCTGACGCGAGGAGAGGCGGGTAGCCCCAATCTGCATAGGCTCCTCGGAAAATTCCTCAGAGTCTGAGGTTCCCTTGGGAAAGAAGGAAACCTCGGTCTCCCTTTCAAGCCTACGCTCTCTCAGCCGTCTATCCACCCGGATGGATAACTGCATGAGCTGATCCAAGCTATCTGGCAAGGGATATTGTACCAGTTGGTCTTTTATCTGGTTAGAAAGACCTCTTCGGTACTGGTGTCTCAGGGCTGGGTCATTCCACTGGGTATCATGGGCCAACCTCCGAAACTCCGTACAGTAAACCTCAACTGGCCTTCGCCCTTGCTTAAGGATCGAAATCTGAGCCTCGGCTGAGGCCGTCTTGTCAGGGTCATCATACAACATGCCCAGTGCCGTAAAAAAAGCATCAACACTTTTAAGCGACGGACAGTCAGGCTGCAACCCATATGCCCAGACCTGTGGGTCTCCTTGTAGCAAGGAAATCACTATGCCCACCCACTGAATCTCTGACCCAGAAGACTGAGGCCTAAGCTGGAAATATAATTCGCAGCTCTCCTTGAAACAAAAGAACTGCGAGCGATCTCCAGAAAAACGATCCGGAAGATTTACTTTCGGCTCCTTAACCCCTGAAGGTGCTGCTGCTGCGGGAGCTCCGCCAGCGGCCTGGGAGGTGTGCATTTTAATGGACAAATCATTAAATTGACGAGTCAGGACCTGCACCTGATCGACCACCTGTTGCAACGTATTTTGAGGGGTATGCTCCATATTCCCACAAAATTTCAACAGGAGTATTGGGCTGCTGAATATGTTATGCACACCAGTGCCTGCAGGAATGTACTGGTGTTTGAACTGTTATACACACCAGTGCCTGCAGGAATGTACTGGTGTTTGAACTGTTATACACACCAGTGCCTGCAGGAATGTACTGGTGTCTGAACAGAGAGGGATGCAAAACAAATGAACTCACAGACAGACTGGGAAATATGACATAACGTACACAGAAGGTGATAGGGTAACAAAACCAACACAGAGTGAACAGAGAAGCCCAGAGGCTAAGAAACTGGGTGTCTCCCTAGTATTAGAAATGCTCAGATGGAAAAAGCAAGATGTTGTGTTTTAATACGTAGAGAACCCGAAATGCTGTTGCTAAGGGCAACAGCAAAACCCTAAAGGGTTACCAACGGGTGTGGCAGTAAACTCCTTGGCCAGAGATGGAATAATAGACACAAGGAGAGTCTCCACAATCCTAATTCTCACTTGCAGGGCCCAGGTTCAGCTTACTGCCACTAAACTGACACATGGACGCCCTGCACAGTGAGAGAGGATTATGCAGGCAGGTCTGAAAGTACAGCCACAAACCTGCTGGGTTCACAGAATAGCAAAAGAACCTCAGCAGGCTAAACGACTGACTCCAGTCTTACTGCTAGGTCTGGATTGGCAGAGTGTAGTACCAAATGCCCAGGCCTATTTGCAGTAAGCAACAACAAAATACAAAGCTACACAGTACTGGCTAACTTTCAGGAACTGACTAACCAACAAAGATTCAGCAGCATCTGCTTAACCTGAGAAGAGGCCTTATAAAGCAGGTGCTGTCCACGCCCTCCTCAGACCTCACAGACTGTGAGCACAAAAACCAGCACCGGATCCCATGCCTGTAACCACTGCACAGCAAAAGACCCGAACCGGAGTATCAGCTGCGCTCAGGTTACTCCGCTAGCACTTGTCTCCCGGTTGCCATGACGACGTGGCAGCACAGGGCAGGAGACCCTAACAGTACCCCCCCTCTGACGAGGGGTCAAAGAACCCCTACCACCGGGTTTATCGGGGAACTGCGAGAAGAAAGAGCGTATCAGTCTGGGGGCATGAAGATCACAACTGCGCACCCACGACCGCTCCTCCGGGCCATACCCCTTCCAGTGCACCAAAAATGACAGCCGACCCCGAACCATCT
Source organism: Pseudophryne corroboree (assembly GCF_028390025.1). NCBI lineage: Eukaryota > Metazoa > Chordata > Amphibia > Anura > Myobatrachidae > Pseudophryne > Pseudophryne corroboree. The sequence continues at coordinate 729,558,172 of NC_086444.1, read as the reverse complement.
TGGAGTCAAGAATTCTTTCAACAACAAACTCCCTCTGGCCACGTATCAGAAGAGGGGAAGGTCTTCCTCTGGAAGAAGGATTACTAATCGCCCGTTTTAAAAGGGAACAATGAAATGTTTTATTGATACCCAAAGAACGGGGCAGATCTAACTGAAATGCCACCGGATTGATAACCCTGGTGATCTTATAAGGGCCGATGAACCGGGGGCCTAACTTATGAGATGGCTGTTTCAACTTCAAATTCTTGGTAGACAACCAGACGAAGTCTCCTAATTTGAAGCTGCAGGGTCTTTTCCGCTTATCAAAAACCCTTTTGGTCACTAATGACACAGACACAAGGGCTTTCTTCACTTTCCTCCAAATACCTCTAAGGACCGAAACGACAGAGGAACCACCAGGCGTGGAGTCCAGGGGGTCAAAAGAATTGGCCTTAGGATGATGCCCATACACACAAAGGAAGGGAGAGATCCCTGTAGCAGAGTGAGCCGCGTTGTTATAGGCAAACTCCGCCATTGACAGATGAGCAACCCAGTCAGTCTGACACTTGGAGACATAACACCTGAGGAACTGCTCCAAGGTCTGGTTCACCCTTTCAGTCTGCCCATTAGACTGCGGATGGTAGCCTGACGACAAGCTGACAGAAATCTGGAGATCGGAACAAAATGCCCTCCAGAATTTGGCCACAAACTGGGATCCGCGGTCAGAGACAACATCAAGTGGCAACCCGTGGAGGCGCACAACATGCAGCATAAATAATTCAGACAGGCATCTGGCCGATGGCAGCCCAACCAGTGGAACGAAGTGCGCCATCTTCGAAAACCTGTCAACGACAACCCAGATGGCTGTCATCCAAGAGGATTTGGGCAAGTCCACAACAAAATCCATTGAAATGTGGGTCCATGGCTTAGATGGAATAGAGAGTGGATGTAATGGGCCAACAGGAACCCCTCTAGGAGTCTTATTTCGGGCACAGATGTCACATGCCCGAACCCACTGATCCACATCCTTAGCCACCGAGGGCCACCACACCGCCCTAGATAGCAACTCCCGAGTTCTGGCAATACCCGGGTGACCTGCCGACTTCTTGGCATGGAATTCCAGGAACACTCGCTGTCTTAACCTAGGAGGCACAAACAAAAGACCTACCGGAAGGTCTGGAGGAGCCTGCTCCTGTGCTCTAAGGACTAATGACAAGAGGTCCTGGGTAATGCCCACTTTAATACATGATGGGGACACAATGGGCAACGGCTCCTCGGTGGTCTCCTGGATTGGAGCAAAACTCTGCGAGAGCGCATCAGCCTTGATGTTTTTTGACCCAGGGCGATATGTTATCAAAAAATTAAAGCGAGCAAAAAACAAAGCCCATCGTGCCTGCCTGGCATTGAGACGCTTCGCTGACTCTAAATATGCCAAATTCTTATGGTCGGTGAGAATTGAGACCACAAACTTAGCCCCCTCAAGCCAGTGTCTCCACTCCTCGAGTGCATCCTTAATAGCCAACAATTCCCGGTTACCCACGTCATAATTCATCTCGGCAGGCGAAAATTTACGGGAAAAGTAAGCACAGGGATGAAGGCGATTATCAGACACTCCCATCTGAGAGAGCACTGCCCCAATACCCATCTCAGAGGCATCCACCTCCACCACAAAAGGACGCTCTGGATCTGCGTGTCGCAGCACCTTGGCTGAGACAAATGCCCTTTTGAGACGGGCAAAAGCCGCTTTGGCCTCACGAGACCAGTGAGCAACATCCGCCCCTTTCTTAGTGAGTGCCACCAAGGGCGCCACTATAGACGAAAATCCAGCGATAAATCGTCTATAAAAATTTGCAAAGCCCAGGAAACGCTGAAGCGCCTTCAAACTAGTGGGCTGCACCCAATCCAGGACTGCCTGTACCTTGGAACCCTCCATTTGGAAACCTTCTGGGGAGATAATATATCCTAGAAATGCGATTTGCTGAACTTCAAATTCGCACTTCTCCAGCTTTGCCCCAAGCCGGTGGTCTCTGAGTTTCTGGAGGACTAAGCGTACATGCTTCCGATGTTCCTCCAGGGAATGGGAGAAGATTAGGATGTCATCTAAGTATACAACTAAGAATCTATCCAAATATTCCCTGAGCACATCGTTCATGAAATCCTGGAAGACTGCCGGGGCATTACAGAGCCCAAAAGGCATCACCAAATATTCATAATGCCCTGAGTGGGTATTAAAGGCAGTCTTCCATTCATCCCCCTCTCTTATTCGGATTAGATTGTACGCACCGCGTAGGTCAATCTTAGAAAAAATGGTGGCAGTACGAAGCTGGTCAAACAAGACCGAAATGAGAGGCAGTGGGTATGAGTTTTTAATCGTGATACGGTTCAATTCCCTGAAGTCGATGCAGGGTCGCAATGAACCGTCCTTTTTACCCACGAAGAAGAACCCCGACCCAACTGGAGACTGTGAAGGTCTGATAAATCCTTTAGCCAAGTTCTCCTGAATGTACTCTGCCATAGCCTGAGTCTCAGGACGTGACAGGGAGTACAACCTGCTCTTGGGAAGCTTAGCATTCGGCAACAAATCAATGGCACAGTCATAGGGGCGATGGGGAGGTAGTACCTCTGCAACTTTTTTGGAGAACACGTCCGCAAAATCTGCATAACACCCTGGCAATCCTGGCAAACTTAGCTGCGAGAGCCTGACTGGAAGGCTCAAGCAACTCCTGAAACAATCAGTACCCCAACTAAGAATCTCCCCAGAGACCCAGTCAAATTGAGGATTGTGGGCCCTTAACCAGGGTAACCCCAACACCAATGGGGCAAAAGTACAGACAGTCACATAAAAGGACAATTTTTCAGAGTGTGTGGCTCCAATAAACAAAGAAATCTGGCTAGTGCAAGAGGTAATTTTACCCTGGGATAATGGTTCCCCGTTTAACCCACAAATCTCAATTTCCGACGCCAAGGGTACTAAGGAAACAGAGTGTTTCAGGGCGAATTGGCGGTCCATAAAAACCCCGTCGGCCCCACTGTCCACAAAGGCCTCAGTCTTGACAGTTTGACCGAGGATCTTCAAGGTCACCGGAATGATAAAAGTCTTCTTGGGAAATTCTGACTTCTGGCCTGACAGGATATTTCCCATCACCCTCAGGCCCTGAAGTTTTCCGGCTTTTCTGGGCATGATACTACCACATGACCCTTATTCCCACAGTACAAACACAACCCCTGCTGTCTCCTCCGCGTCTTCTCACGCGAGGAGAGGCGGGTAGCCCCAATCTGCATAGGCTCCTCGGAAAATTCCTCAGAGTCTGAGGTTCCCTTGGGAAAGAAGGAAACCTCGGTCTCCCTTTCAAGCCTACGCTCTCTCAGCCGTCTATCCACCCGGATGGATAACTGCATGAGCTGATCCAAGCTATCAGGCAAGGGATATTGTACCAGTTGGTCTTTTATCTGGTTAGAAAGACCTCTTCGGTACTGGTGTCTCAGGGCTGGGTCATTCCACTGGGTATCATGGGCCAACCTCCGAAACTCCATACAGTAAACCTCAACTGGCCTTCGCCCTTGCTTAAGGATCGAAATCTGAGCCTCGGCTGAGGCCGTCTTGTCAGGGTCATCATACAACATGCCCAGTGCCGTAAAAAAAGCATCAACACTTTTAAGCGACGGACAGTCAGGCTGCAACCCATATGCCCAGACCTGTGGGTCTCCTTGTAGCAAGGAAATCACTATGCCCACCCGCTGAATCTCTGACCCAGAAGACTGAGGCCTAAGCTGGAAATATAACTTGCAGCTCTCCTTGAAACAAAAGAACTGCGAGCGATCTCCAGAAAAACGATCCGGAAGATTTACTCTCGGCTCCTTAACCCCTGAAGGTGCTGCTGCTGCGGGAGCTCCGCCAGCGGCCTGGGAGGTGTGCATTTTAATGGACAAATCATTAAATTGACGAGTCAGGACCTGCACCTGATCGACCACCTGTTGCAACGTATTTTGAGGGGTATGCTCCATATTCCCACAAAATTTCAACAGGAGTATTGGGCTGCTGAATATGTTATGCACACCAGTGCCTGCAGGAATGTACTGGTGTTTGAACTGTTATACACACCAGTGCCTGCAGGAATGTACTGGTGTTTGAACTGTTATACACACCAGTGCCTGCAGGAATGTACTGGTGTCTGAACAGAGAGGGATGCAAAACAAATGAACTCACAGACAGACTGGGAAATATGACATAACGTACACAGAAGGTGATAGGGTAACAAAACCAACACAGAGTAAACAGAGAAGCCCAGAGGCTAAGAAACTGGGTGTCTCCCTAGTATTAGAAATGCTCAGATGGAAAAAGCAAGATGTTGTGTTTTAATACGTAGAGAACCCGAAATGCTGTTGCTAAGGGCAACAGCAAAACCCTAAAGGGTTACCAACGGGTGTGGCAGTAAACTCCTTGGCCAGATATGGAATAATAGACACAAGAAGAGTCTCCCCAATCCTAATTCTCACTTGCAGGGCCCAGGTTCAGCTTACTGCCACTAAACTGACACATGGACGCCCTGCACAGTGAGAGTGGATTATGCAGGCAGGTCTGAAAGTACAGCCACAAACCTGCTGGGTTCACAGAATAGCAAAAGAACCTCAGCAGGCTAAACGACTGACTCCAGTCTTACTGCTAGGTCTGGATTGGCAGAGTGTAGTACCAAATGCCCAGGCCTATTTGCAGTAAGCAACAACAAAATACAAAGCTACACAGTACTGGCTAACTTTCAGGAACTGACTAACCAACAAAGATTCAGCAGCATCTGCTTAACCTGAGAAGAGGCCTTATAAAGCAGGTGCTGTCCACGCCCCCCTCAGACCTCACAGACTGTGAGCACAAAAACCAGCACCGGATCCCATGCCTGTAACCCCTGCACAGCAAAAGACCCGAACCGGAGTATCAGCTGCGCTCAGGTTACTCCGCTAGCACTTGTCTCCCGGTTGCCATGACGGCGTGGCAGCACAGGGCAGGAGACCCTAACAGTTAGTTAGTTCCTGAAAGTTAGCCAGTACTGTGTAGCTTTGTATTTGTTGTTGCTTACTGCATATAGGCCTTGGGATTTGGTACTACACTCTGCCAATCCAGACCTAGCAGTAAGACTGGAGTCAGTCGTTTAACTTGCTGGAGTTCTTTTGCTACTCTGTGAACTTAGCAAGTTTGCGGCTGTATTCTCAGACTTGCCTGCCTAAATCCTGTCTCACTGTGCAAGGTGTTCAGGTGTCCGTTTAGTGGTAGTAAGCTGAACCTGTGCACTGCAAGTGAGGATTAGGATTGTGGAGACTCTCCTTGTGTCTATCATTCCATCTCTGACCAAGGAGTTTACTGCCACACCCGTTGGTAACCCTTTAGGGTTTTGCTGTTGTCCTTAGCAACAGCATTTCGGGTTCTCTACGTATTAAAACACAACATCTTGCTTTTTCCATCTGAGCATTCTTAATACTAGGGAGACACCCAGTTTCTTAGCCTCTGGGCTTCTCTGTTCACTTTGTGTTTATTTTGTTACCCTAACACCTTCTGTGTACGTAATGTCATATTCCCCAGTCTGTCTGTGAGTTCATTTGTTTTGCATCCCTATCTGTTCAGACACCAGTACATTCCTGCAGGCACTGGTGTGCATAACAGTTCAGACACCAGTACATTCCTGCAGGCACTGGTGTGCATAACAGTTCAGACACCAGTACATTCCTGCAGGCACTGGTGTGCATAACATATTCAGCAGCCTAATACTCCTGTTGAAATTTTGTGGGAATATGGAGCATACCCCTTAAAATACGTTGCAACAGGTGGTCGATCAGGTGCAGGTCCTGACTCGACAATTTAATGATTTGTCCATTAAAATGCACACCTCCCAGGCCGCTGGCGGAGCTCCCGCAGCAGCAGCACCTTCAGGGGTTAAGAAGCCGAAAGTAAATCTCCCGGATCGTTTTTCTGGAGATCGCTCGCAGTTCTTTTGTTTCAAGGAGAGCTGCAAGCTATACTTCCGGCTTAGGCCTCAGTCTTTTGGGTCGGAGATTCAGCGGGTGGGCATAGTGATTTCCTTGCTACAAGGAGACCCACAGGTCTGGGCATATGGGTTGCAGCCTGACTGTCCGTCGCTTAAAAGTGTTGATGCTTTTTTTACGGCACTGGGCATGTTGTATGATGACCCTGACAAGACGGCCTCAGCCGAGGCTCAGATTTCGATCCTTAAGCAAGGGCGAAGGCCAGTTGAGGTTTACTGTACGGAGTTTCGGAGGTTGGCCCATGATACCCAGTGGAATGACCCAGCCCTGAGACACCAGTACCGAAGAGGTCTTTCTAACCAGATAAAAGACCAACTGGTACAATATCCCTTGCCTGATAGCTTGGATCAGCTCATGCAGTTATCCATCCGGGTGGATAGACGGCTGAGAGAGCGTAGGCTTGAAAGGGAGACCGAGGTTTCCTTCTTTCCCAAGGGAACCTCAGACTCTGAGGAATTTTCCGAGGAGCCTATGCAGATTGGGGCTACCCGCCTCTCCTCGCGTGAGAAGACGCGGAGGAGACAGCAGGGGTTGTGTTTGTACTGTGGGAATAAAGGTCATGTGGTAGTATCATGCCCAGAAAAGCCGGAAAACTTCAGGGCCTGAGGGTGATGGGAAATATCCTGTCAGGCCAGAAGTCAGAATTTCCCAAGAAGACTTTTATCATTCCGGTGACCTTGAAGATCCTCGGTCAAACTGTCAAGACTGAGGCCTTTGTGGACAGTGGGGCCGACGGGGTTTTTATGGACCACCAATTCGCCCTGAAACACTCTGTTCCCTTAGTACCCTTGGCATCGGAAATTGAGATTTGTGGGTTAAACGGGGAACCATTATCCCAAGGTAAAATTACCTCTTGCACTAGCCAGATTTCTTTGTTTATTGGAGCCACACACTCTGAAAAATTGTCCTTTTATGTGACTGTCTGTACTTTTGCCCCATTGGTGTTGGGGTTACCCTGGTTAAGGGCCCACAATCCTCAATTTGACTGGGTCTCTGGGGAGATTCTTAGTTGGGGTACTGATTGTTTCAGGAGTTGCTTGAGCCTTCCAGTCAGGCTCTCGCAGCTAAGTTTGCCAGGATTGCCAGGGTGTTATGCAGATTTTGCGGACGTGTTCTCCAAAAAAGTTGCAGAGGTACTACCTCCCCATCGCCCCTATGACTGTGCCATTGATTTGTTGCCAAATGCTAAGCTTCCCAAGAGCAGGTTGTGCTCCCTGTCACGTCCTGAGACTCAGGCTATGGCAGAGTACATTCACTAGAACTTGGCTAAGGGATTTATCAGACCTTCACAGTCTCCAGTTGGGTCGGGGTTCTTCTTCGTGGGTAAAAAGGACGGTTCATTGCGACCCTGCATCGACTTCAGGGAATTGAACCGTATCACGATTAAAAACTCATACCCACTGCCTCTCATTTCGGTCTTGTTTGACCAGCTTCGTACTGCCACCATTTTTTCTAAGATTGACCTATGCGGGGCGTACAATCTAATCCGAATAAGAGAGGGGGATGAATGGAAGACTGCCTTTAATACCCACTCAGGGCATTATGAATATTTGGTGATGCCTTTTGGGCTCTGTAATGCCCCGGCAGTCTTCCAGGATTTCATGAACGATGTACTCAGGGAATATTTGGATAGATTCTTAGTTGTATACTTAGATGACATCCTAATCTTCTCCCATTCCCTGGAGGAACATCGGAAGCATGTACGCTTAGTCCTCCAGAAACTCAGAGACCACCGGCTTGGGGCGAAGCTGGAGAAGTGCGAATTTGAAGTTCAGCAAATCGCATTTCTAGGATATATTATCTCCCCAGAAGGTTTCCAAATGGAGGGTTCCAAGGTACAGGCAGTCCTGGATTGGGTGCAGCCCACTAGTTTGAAGGCGCTTCAGCGTTTCCTGGGCTTTGCGAATTTTTATAGACGATTTATCGCTGGATTTTCGTCTATAGTGGCGCCCTTGGTGGCACTCACTAAGAAAGGGGCGGATGTTGCTCACTGGTCTTGTGAGGCTAAAGCGGCTTTTGCCCGTCTCAAAAGGGCATTTGTATCGGCCAAGGTGCTGCGACACCCAGATCCAGAGCGTCCTTTTGTGGTGGAGGTGGATGCCTCTGAGATGGGTATTGGGGCAGTGCTCTCTCAGATGGGAGTGTCTGATAATCGCCTTCATCCCTGTGCTTACTTTTCCCGTAAATTTTCGCCTGCCGAGATGAATTATGACGTGGGTAACCGGGAATTGTTGGCTATTAAGGATGCACTCGAGGAGTGGAGACACTGGCTTGAGGGGGCTAAGTTTGTGGTCTCAATTCTCACCGACCATAAGAATCTGGCATATTTAGAGTCAGCGAAGCGTCTCAATGCCAGGCAGGCACGATGGGCTTTGTTTTTTGCTCGCTTTAATTTTTTGATAACATATCGCCCTGGGTCAAAAAACATCAAGGCCGATGCGCTCTCGCGGAGTTTTGCTCCAATCCAGGAGACCACCGAGGAGCCGTTGCCCATTGTGTCCCCATCATGTATTAAAGTGGGCATTACCCAGGACCTCTTATCATTAGTCCTTAGAGCACAGGAGCAGGCTCCTCCAGACCTTCCGGTAGGTCTTTTGTTTGTGCCTCCTAGGTTAAGACAGCGAGTGTTCCTGGAATTCCATGCCAAGAAGTCGGCAGGTCACCCGGGTATTGCCAGAACTCGGGAGTTGCTATCTAGGGCGGTGTGGTGGCCCTCGGTGGCTAAGGATGTGGATCAGTGGGTTCGGGCATGTGACATCTGTGCCCGAAATAAGACTCCTAGAGGGGTTCCTGTTGGCCCATTACATCCACTCTCTATCCCATCTAAGCCATGGACCCACATTTCAATGGATTTTGTGGTGGACTTGCCCAAATCCTCGGGGATGACAGCCATTTGGGTTGTCGTTGACAGGTTTTCGAAGATGGCGCACTTCGTTCCACTGGTTGGGCTGCAATCGGCCAGACGCCTGTCTGAATTATTTATGCTGCATGTTGTGCGTCTCCACGGGTTGCCACTTGATGTGGTCTCTGACCGCGGATCCCAGTTTGTGGCCAAATTCTGGAGGGCATTTTGTTCCGATCTCCAGATTTCTGTCAGCTTGTCGTCAGGCTACCATCCGCAGTCTAATGGGCAGACTGAAAGGGTGAACCAGTCCTTGGAGCAGTTCCTCAGGTGTTATGTCTCCAAGTGTCAGACTGACTGGGTTGCTCATCTGTCCATGGCGGAGTTTGCCTATAACAACGCGGCTCACTCTGCTACAGGGATCTCTCCCTTCCTTTGTGTGTATGGGCATCATCCTAAGGCCAATTCTTTTGACCCCCTGGACTCCACGCCTGGTGGTTCCTCTGTGGTTTCGGTCCTTAGAGGTATTTGGAGGAAAGTGAAGAAAGCCCTTGTGTCTGTGTTATTAGTGACCAAAAGGGTTTTTGATAAGCGGAAAAGACCCTGCAGCTTCAAATTAGGAGACTTCGTCTGGTTGTCTACCAAGAATTTGAAGTTGAGACAGCCATCTCATAAGTTAGGCCCCCGGTTCATCGGCCCTTATAAGATCACCAGGGTTATCAATCCGGTGGCATTTCAGTTATATCTGCCCCGTTCTTTGGGTATCAATAAAACATTTCATTGTTCCATTTTAAAACGGGCGATTAGTAATCCTTCTTCCAGTGGAAGACCTTCCCCTCTTCTGATACGTGGCCAGAGGGAGTTTGTTGTTGAAAGGATTCTTTACTCCAAGATGGTTCGGGGTCGGCTGTCATTTTTGGTGCACTGGAAGGGGTATGGCCCGGAGGACCGGTCGTGGGTGCGCAGTTGTGATCTTCATGCCCCCAGACTGATACGCTCTGTCACGATCCGGGTATCTGGACGCCATTTCTTACCCATCAGATGCCTCCTAAGGCTGGCTCAGCGCTCCAGGACCGGATTCCATCTGTTATTCTGATGTGTACATTCCTGTATCCTCTCCTGTCACTCTGGGACGCTGTCACAGTAAACGCCATATTACACCTGGCATGGCGTCTCCCGCGGCCTCCGCCGCCGTCCCTGAACTTCTGCATGCAGAGTGTCTGAGTGGCGATTACGTCAGCCGCGGCCTCGCTGTGTCCGCGTGGTTGGATGTGCATCTGTCAGCCTGGCGCCTCCTGTCTCCGGTGGCCGGCGCCGCCATTACTGTTTTCATTACCACATGGATTACAAACCAAACTTCCCTCCAAGTGTCTGCATGGGCGCAGCCATCTTGGATTCTGTCAGCTGATCATTTCCACCAATCTGTTCTCAGTATTGATAATCTGCATAATTGCCTAGCCAATCCCTTCCTTGCTGCAGGTATAAATACACTGTGCCTGAGCAAGGAAGGCGTCAGTGCTTTGGTTGTCAAACCTAGTTCCTGTTTGTCTCTCTCCTGTGATTGTCTTCCAGGTTCCAGCTCCTGTCTCAAGACTTCCACCATAGAGACCCGCACCAGCATTCCACCTGCGGTGTAGCCTGACTCTCCAATCCATTGTGGATTCATCTGTTTCCAGCTACAACATTACCTGCTTCCAGCTCAGCTTCCAGCAGAGTACAGCTTCCCTTAAAGGGCCGGTGTCCTTTCTACACTTTACCACTCTCCACCGGTATTATTATTTCTCCGCTCTCAAGTTCTACATTTCAGTTCATATTTCATCGCTCCCAAGTTCATTTATTATTTAACTGGTTCCAGCCAGTATCCACTCCGTGCTAACAACAGTCTGGTTCCAGCCAGTATCCACAGCAGCTGTTTTATCTTCAGCAACCCAGCTTTTCCTGGAACACCAGCTGGCACAATCCTGGGTTATCTCCATTGCTACAGTCGGGCCTGGTAAGGACTTTCCATCTAGAAGATCATAAGAACTATCTCACACTACCAGTGCCCTGTGGCTCCTGCCATCCTGTAGTACCCAGGAACTGTATTTATTCTTTGCTGACTTTTACGTTTTCTTTTACTGCTGCTGTGTTGCGGAGTTGTCATAATAAACATAATTGACTTTTATCCAAGTTGTCGTGGTCACGCCTTCGGGCAGTTATTATTCATGTTACTTACATGTCCAGGGGTCTGATACAACCTCCCAGGTTCCGGTACATCTCAGCCCCTACAACTGAGGCTGCCTCCCGTCAGCTCAGGCCCTCAGTTGTGACACGCTCTTTCTTCTCGCAGTTCCAGATAAACCCGGTGGTAGGGGTTCTTTGACCCCTCGTCAGGGGGGGGGGGTACTGTTAGGGTCTCCTGCCCTGTGCTGCCACGTCGTCATGGCAACCGGGAGACAAGTGCTAGCAGAGTAACCTGAGCGCAGCTGATACTCCGGTTCGGGTCTTTTGCTGTGCAGTGGTTACAGGCTCTGTGCACGGCAGGGGATCCGGTGCTGGTTTTTGTGCTCACAGTCTGTGAGGTCTGAGTGGGGCGTGGACAGCACCTGCTATATAAGGCCTCTTCTCAGGTTAAGCAGATGCTGCTGAATCTTTGTTGGTTAGTTAGTTCCTGAAAGTTAGCCAGTACTGTGTAGCTTTGTATTTGTTGTTGCTTACTGCATATAGGCCTTGGGATTTGGTACTACACTCTGCCAATCCAGACCTAGCAGTAAGACTGGAGTCAGTCGTTTAACTTGCTGGAGTTCTTTTGCTACTCTGTGAACTTAGCAAGTTTGCGGCTGTATTCTCAGACTTGCCTGCCTAAATCCTGTCTCACTGTGCAAGGTGTTCAGGTGTCAGTTTAGTGGCAGTAAGCTGAACCTGTGCACTGCAAGTGAGGATTAGGATTGTGGAGACTCTCCTTGTGTCTATCATTCCATCTCTGACCAAGGAGTTTACTGCCACACCCGTTGGTAACCCTTTAGGGTTTTGCTGTTGTCCTTAGCAACAGCATTTCGGGTTCTCTACGTATTAAAACACAACATCTTGCTTTTTCCATCTGAGCATTCTTAATACTAGGGAGACACCCAGTTTCTTAGCCTCTGGGCTTCTCTGTTCACTTTGTGTTTATTTTGTTACCCTAACACCTTCTGTGTACGTAATGTCATATTCCCCAGTCTGTCTGTGAGTTCATTTGTTTTGCATCCCTATCTGTTCAGACACCAGTACATTCCTGCAGGCACTGGTGTGTATAACAGTTCAGACACCAGTACATTCCTGCAGGCACTGGTGTGCATAACAGTTCAGACACCAGTACATTCCTGCAGGCACTGGTGTGCATAACATATTCAGCAGCCTAATACTCCTGTTGAAATTTTGTGGGAATATGGAGCATACCCCTCAAAATACGTTGCAACAGGTGGTCGATCAGGTGCAGGTCCTGACTCGACAATTTAATGATTTGTCCATTAAAATGCACACCTCCCAGGCCGCTGGCGGAGCTCCCGCAGCAGCAGCACCTTCAGGGGTTAAGGAGCCGAAAGTAAATCTCCCGGATCGTTTTTCTGGAGATCGCTCGCAGTTCTTTTGTTTCAAGGAGAGCTGCAAGCTATACTTCCGGCTTAGGCCTCAGTCTTCTGGGTCGGAGATTCAGCGGGTGGGCATAGTGATTTCCTTGCTACAAGGAGACCCACAGGTCTGGGCATATGGGTTGCAGCCTGACTGTCCGTCGCTTAAAAGTGTTGATGCTTTTTTTACGGCACTGGGCATGTTGTATGATGACCCTGACAAGACGGCCTCAGCCGAGGCTCAGATTTCGATCCTTAAGCAAGGGCGAAGGCCAGTTGAGGTTTACTGTACGGAGTTTCGGAGGTTGGCCCATGATACCCAGTGGAATGACCCAGCCCTGAGACACCAGTACCGAAGAGGTCTTTCTAACCAGATAAAAGACCAACTGGTACAATATCCCTTGCCTGATAGCTTGGATCAGCTCATGCAGTTATCCATCCGGGTGGATAGACGGCTGAGAGAGCGTAGGCTTGAAAGGGAGACCGAGGTTTCCTTCTTTCCCAAGGGAACCTCAGACTCTGAGGAATTTTCCGAGGAGCCTATGCAGATTGGGGCTACCCGCCTCTCCTTGCGTGAGAAGACGCGGAGGAGACAGCAGGGGTTGTGTTTGTACTGTGGGAATAAAGGTCACGTGGTAGTATCATGCCCAGAAAAGCCGGAAAACTTCAGGGCCTGAGGGTGATGGGAAATATCCTGTCAGGCCAGAAGTCAAAATTTCCCAAGAAGACTTTTATCATTCCGGTGACCTTGAAGATCCTCGGTCAAACTGTCAAGACTGAGGCCTTTGTGGACAGTGGGGCCGACGGGGTTTTTATGGACCACCAATTCGCCCTGAAACACTCTGTTCCCTTAGTACCCTTGGCATCGGAAATTGAGATTTGTGGGTTAAACGGGGAACCATTATCCCAAGGTAAAATTACCTCTTGCACTAGCCAGATTTCTTTGTTTATTGAAGCCACACACTCAGAAAAATTGTCCTTTTATGTGACTGTCTGTACTTTTGCCCCATTGGTGTTGGGGTTACCCTGGTTAAGGGCCCACAATCCTCAATTTGACTGGGTCTCTGGGGAGATTCTTAGTTGGGGTACTGATTGTTTCAGGAGTTGCTTGAGCCTTCCAGTCAGGCTCTCGCAGCTAAGTTTTCCAGGATTGCCAGGGTGTTATGCAGATTTTGCGGACGTGTTCTCCAAAAAAGTTGCAGAGGTACTACCTCCCCATCGCCCCTATGACTGTGCCATTGATTTGTTGCCAAATGCTAAGCTTCCCAAGAGCAGGTTGTACTCCCTGTCACGTCCTGAGACTCAGGCTATGGCAGAGTACATTCAGGAGAACTTGGCTATGGGATTTATCAGACCTTCACAGTCTCCAGTTGGGTCGGGGTTCTTCTTCGTGGGTAAAAAGGACGGTTCATTGCGACCCTGCATCGACTTCAGGGAATTGAACCGTATCACGATTAAAAACTCATACCCACTGCCTCTCATTTCGGTCTTGTTTGACCAGCTTCGTACTGCCACCATTTTTTCTAAGATTGACCTACGCGGGGCGTACAATCTAATCCGAATAAGAGAGGGGGATGAATGGAAGACTGCCTTTAATACCCACTCAGGGCATTATGAATATTTGGTGATGCCTTTTGGGCTCTGTAATGCCCCGGCAGTCTTCCAGGATTTCATGAACGATGTACTCAGGGAATATTTGGATAGATTCTTAGTTGTATACTTAGATGACATCCTAATCTTCTCCCATTCCCTGGAGGAACATTGGAAACATGTACGCTTAGTCCTCCAGAAACTCAGAGACCACCGGCTTGGGGCGAAGCTGGAGAAGTGCGAATTTGAAGTTCAGCAAATCGCATTTCTAGGATATATTATCTCCCCAGAAGGTTTCCAAATGGAGGGTTCCAAGGTACAGGCAGTCCTGGATTGGGTGCAGCCCACTAGTTTGAAGGCGCTTCAGCGTTTCCTGGGCTTTGCGAATTTTTATAGATGATTTATCGCTGGATTTTCGTCTATAGTGGCGCCCTTGGTGGCACTCACTAAGAAAGGGGCGGATGTTGCTCACTGGTCTTGTGAGGCTAAAGCGGCTTTTGCCCGTCTCAAAAGGGCATTTGTATCGGCCAAGGTGCTGCGACACCCAGATCCAGAGCGTCCTTTTGTGGTGGAGGTGGATGCCTCTGAGATGGGTATTGGGGCAGTGCTCTCTCAGATGGGAGTGTCTGATAATCGCCTTCATCCCTGTGCTTACTTTTCCCGTAAATTTTCGCCTGCCGAGATGAATTATGACGTGGGTAACCGGGAATTGTTGGCTATTAAGGATGCACTCGAGGAGTGGAGACACTGGCTTGAGGGGGCTAAGTTTGTGGTCTCAATTCTCACCGACCATAAGAATCTGGCATATTTAGAGTCAGCAAAGCGTCTCAATGCCAGGCAGGCACGATGGGCTTTGTTTTTTGCTCGCTTTAATTTTTTGATAACATATCGCCCTGGGTCAAAAAACATCAAGGCTGATGCGCTCTCGCGGAGTTTTGCTCCAATCCAGGAGACCACCGAGGAGCCATTGCCCATTGTGTCCCCATCATGTATTAAAGTGGGCATTACCCAGGACCTCTTATCATTAGTCCTTAGAGCACAGGAGCAGGCTCCTCCAGACCTTCCGGTAGGTCTTTTGTTTGTGCCTCCTAGGTTAAGACAGCGAGTGTTCCTGGAATTCCATGCCAAGAAGTCGGCAGGTCACCCGGGTATTGCCAGAACTCGGGAGTTGCTATCTAGGGCGGTGTGGTGGCCCTTGGTGGCTAAGGATGTGGATCAGTGGGTTCGGGCATGTGACATCTGTGCCCGAAATAAGACTCCTAGAGGGGTTCCTGTTGGCCCATTACATCCACTCTCTATCCCATCTAAGCCATGGACCCACATTTCAATGGATTTTGTGGTGGACTTGCCCAAATCCTCGGGGATGACAGCCATTTGGGTTGTCGTTGACAGGTTTTCGAAGATGGCGCACTTCGTTCCACTGGTTGGGCTGCAATCGGCCAGACGCCTGTCTGAATTATTTATGCTGCATGTTGTGCGTCTCCACGGGTTGCCACTTGATGTGGTCTCTGACCGCGGATCCCAGTTTGTGGCCAAATTCTGGAGGGCATTTTGTTCCGATCTCCAGATTTCTGTCAGCTTGTCGTCAGGCTACCATCCGCAGTCTAATGGGCAGACTGAAAGGGTGAACCAGTCCTTGGAGCAGTTCCTCAGGTGTTATGTCTCCAAGTGTCAGACTGACTGGGTTGCTCATCTGTCCATGGCGGAGTTTGCCTATAACAACGCGGCTCACTCTGCTACAGGGATCTCTCCCTTCCTTTGTGTGTATGGGCATCATCCTAAGGCCAATTCTTTTGACCCCCTGGACTCCACGCCTGGTGGTTCCTCTGTGGTTTCGGTCCTTAGAGGTATTTGGAGGAAAGTGAAGAAAGCCCTTGTGTCTGTGTCATTAGTGACCAAAAGGGTTTTTGATAAGCGGAAAAGACCCTGCAGCTTCAAATTAGGAGACTTCGTCTGGTTGTCTACCAAGAATTTGAAGTTGAGACAGCCATCTCATAAGTTAGGCCCCCGGTTCATCGGCCCTTATAAGATCACCAGGGTTATCAATCCGGTGGCATTTCAGTTAGATCTGCCCCGTTCTTTGGGTATCAATAAAACATTTCATTGTTCCATTTTAAAACGGGCGATTAGTAATCCTTCTTCCAGTGGAAGACCTTCCCCTCTTCTGATACGTGGCCAGAGGGAGTTTGTTGTTGAAAGGATTCTTTACTCCAAGATGGTTCGGGGTCGGCTGTCATTTTTGGTGCACTGGAAGGGGTATGGCCCGGAGGACCGGTCGTGGGTGCGCAGTTGTGATCTTCATGCCCCCAGACTGATACGCTCTTTCTTCTCGCAGTTCCCGATAAACCCGGTGGTAGGGGTTCTTTGACCCCTCAACAGGGGGGGGGGGTACTGTTAGGGTCTCCTGCCCTGTGCTGCCACGTCGTCATGGCAACCGGGAGACAAGTGCTAGCGGAGTAACCTGAGCGCAGCTGATACTCCGGTTCGGGTCTTTTGCTGTGCAGTGGTTACAGGCTCTGTGCACGGCAGGGGATCCGGTGCTGGTTTTTGTGCTCACAGTCTGTGAGGTCTGAGTGGGGCGTGGACAGCACCTGCTATATAAGGCCTCTTCTCAGGTTAAGCAGATGCTGCTGAATCTTTGTTGGTTAGTTAGTTCCTGAAAGTTAGCCAGTACTGTGTAGCTTTGTATTTGTTGTTGCTTACTGCATATAGGCCATGGGATTTGGTACTACACTCTGCCAATCCAGACCTAGCAGTAAGACTGGAGTCAGTCATTTAACTTGCTGGAGTTCTTTTGCTACTCTGTGAACTTAGCAAGTTTGCGGCTGTATTCTCAGACTTGCCTGCCTAAATCCTGTCTCACTGTGCAAGGTGTTCAGGTGTCAGTTTAGTGGCAGTAAGCTGAACCTGTGCACTGCAAGTGAGGATTAGGATTGTGGAGACTCTCCTTGTGTCTATCATTCCATCTCTGACCAAGGAGTTTACTGCCACACCCGTTGGTAACCCTTTAGGGTTTTGCTGTTGTCCTTAGCAACAGCATTTCGGGTTCTCTACGTATTAAAACACAACATCTTGCTTTTTCCATCTGAGCATTCTTAATACTAGGGAGACACCCAGTTTCTTAGCCTCTGGGCTTCTCTGTTCACTTTGTGTTTATTTTGTTACCCTAACACCTTCTGTGTACGTAATGTCATATTCCCCAGTCTGTCTGTGAGTTCATTTGTTTTGCATCCCTATCTGTTCAGACACCAGTACATTCCTGCAGGCACTGGTGTGCATAACAGTTCAGACACCAGTACATTCCTGCAGGCACTGGTGTGCATAACAGTTCAGACACCAGTACATTCCTGCAGGCACTGGTGTGCATAACAAGCACTGGTTTTGCCTATCACTTTGACCGTAAATAATTTGATTTGGTACTTGACCACCAACCCGAGGCAAACCCCGCAAGAGCCTCGTGGCTTACTATCATGCACATTGGGTTTGATTTCATGCACACTAAAATTCTGACCCATTAAACTGTTCTCTGCCGTCAGGGTCTTCGCAAATAAAAGAAAAAAATATTTTGGTGTTTGTATTTATTTTTTACTCTAAACAGCGTTGAATATTCTGGTTCAAAAATGAGTTCATGTTTCTGGAGAGAACACATAGGGGTATATGCAATTGCGGTCGAATTCCTGAAAATGTCGAAAAACGGGACATTTTTGCCCCCCAAATAAATTCGACAATGCAATACAGTACTTTTCGCCAAAAAAAAACGGCCATTCCAAATTCGACTTTTTGAAATTCGACATTTGTCAAATTCGACATTTCTGCAATGGTACAAATGCGGCATTTTAACAAAAGTATATTCAATTGAAGATTGTAAATTCGACAACAGTGCTTTTAGACAGTAAATTCGTCATTTTCAATCCGCCACACTTTCCTGGCGGAATCTAATAAATTTTTTTAAAAACATGTTTTTTTTTGTGTTTTTTTTATTGGTAATAGCATATCTATTTATATTAGAAGGGATTAGGTACTTGGTTTGTCTATTTAGGAGGCACAAGTATTATTTATATATTTTAAAAAAAAATATATATTTTTTTAATGGAATGGAGTAAAAATCAGGGGGAAAAAATGCGTGGGGTCCCCCCTCCTAAGCATAACCAGCCTCGGGCTCTTTGAGCCGGTCCTGGTTGCCAAAATAAGGGGAAAAAAATGACAGGGGATCCCCCGTATTTTAACAACCAGCACCAGGCTCTGCGCCTGGTCCTGGTGCAAAAAATATGGGGGACAAAAAGAGTAGGGGTCCCCCGTATTTTTTGTACCAGCACCGGGCTCCACTAGCTGGACAGATAATGCCACAGCCGGAGGTCACTTTTATACAGCGCCCTGCGGCCGTGGCATTAAATACCCAACTAGTCACCCCTGGCTGGGGTACCCTGGAAGAGTGGGGACCCCTTCAATCAAGGGGTCCCCCCCAGCCACCCAAGGGCCAGGGGTGAAGCCTGAGGCTGTCCCCCCCATCCAAGGGCTGCGGATGGGGGGCTGATAGCCATGTGTAAAAATGTAAGAATATTGTTTTCTGAAGAAGAACTACAAGTCCCAGCAAGCCTCCCCGCAAGCCGGTACTTGGAGAACCACAAGTACCAGCATGCGGGGGGAAACAGGCCCGCTGGTACCTGTAGTTCTACTGCAAAAAAAATACCCAAATAAAAACAGGACACAGACACTGTGAAAGTATAACTTTATTACATACATGCCGACACACATACTTACCTATGTTGACACGCCGACTCTGGCCTCATCTCCAATGTCGACGTCCGGGGTACCTGAAAATAAAATTATACTCACCTGATCCAGTGTCCAGTTCTTTTATTATAATCCACGTACTTGGCAAAACAAAAAAACGCATTTACCCGAACCAGACGGACTGAAAGGGGTCCCATGTTTACACATGGGACCCCTTTCCCCGAATGCAGAAACCCCCCCGTGACTCTTGTCACAAAAAGGTCCCTTCAGCCAATCAGGAAGCGCCACTTTGTGGCACTCTCCTGGTTGGCTGTATGCGCGTCTGAGCTGTCAGACGCGCATCGCACAGCCCCCTCCATTATCTTCAATGGTGGGAACTTTGCGGTCAGCGGTGAGGTCACCCGCGGTCAGCGGCTGACCGCGGGTAACCCCACCGCTGACCGCAAAGTTCCCACCATTGAAACTAATGGAGGGAGCTGTGCGATGCGCTGTCTGCCAGCTCAGACGCGCAAAGCCAATCAGGAGAGTGCCACGAAGTGGCGCTTCCTGATTGGCTGAAGGGACCTTTCTGTGACAGTACTCACAGGGGGTCTCTGCATTCGGGGAAAGGGGTCCCATGTGTAAACATGGGACCCCTTTCAGTCCGTCTGGTTTGGGTAAATGCGTTTTTTTATTTTGCCAAGTACGTGGATTATAATAAAAGAACTGGACACTGGATCAGGTGAGTATAATTTTATTTTCAGGTACCCCGGACGTCGACATTGGAGATGAGGCCAGAGTCGGCGTGTCAACATAGGTAAGTATGTGTGTCGGCATGTATGTAATAAAGTTATACTTTCACAGTGTCTGTGTCCTGTTTTTATTTGGGTATTTTTTTTGCAGTAGAACTACAGGTACCAGCGGGCCTGTTTCCCCCCGCATGCTGGTACTTGTGGTTCTCCAAGTACCGGCTTGTGGGGAGGCTTGCTGGGACTTGTAGATCTTATGCAAAAAACAACATTCTTACATTTTCAACAAGGCTATCAGCCCCCCATCCGCAGCCCTTGGATGGGGGGGGACAGCCTCGGGCTTCACCCCTGGCCCTTGGGTGGCTGGGGGCGGACCCCTTGATTGAAGGGGTCCCCACTCCTCCAGGGTACCCCGGCCAGGGGTGACTAGTTGGGTATTTAATGCCACGGCCGCAGGGCGCTGTATAAAAGTGACCCCCGGCTGTGGCATTATCTGTCCAGCTAGTGGAGCCCGGTGCTGGTACAAAAAATACGGGGGACCCCTACGTTTTTTGTCCCCCGTATTTTTTGCACCAGGACCAGGCGCAGAGCCCGGTGCTGGTTGTTAAAATACGGGGGATTCCCCCCCCCCTTATTTTGGCAACCAGGACTGGCTCAAATAGCCCGAGGCTGGTTATGCTTAGGAGGGGGGATCCCACGCAATTGTTTTTCGGGTTTTTTTCCGTTTTTTTCCGTTTTTTAAACATTTTTAAAAATCTAATCAAAATCCGTCAAATCGGCCGTTTTTCGACAGCGGGACTGTCAAATTCGTTTTTTATTGAATATGTCGAATTCCGGCACCCACCTGCCGGAATTCGATGGTCGAATTGTGTCGAATTTAAAAACGGGCGAAAAAGTGCCGCAATTCGCCCCGGAATTGCATATACCCCATAGTCTTCTTGATAATATATTAATAAAAGGTGTTTTTCTATTGCTAACCAAAACTTTGTTGGATTTAAGAATCCTTCTTTTAATCTGAGATCTGTGTACAAATTTGTTGCACAGATTTCTGACCCCAAACACCTTTTTATGTGATACAACAGTATATTGAGATTATATCCGAATTGCGAAGAGAAAAGAGGGCTCTGGTGTTAAGGCACTCTTACAACAATAGTTTCTTTAAATTCAAATTTTAATTGGTACTGTATGCGTTAAAATCATGTAATAACCATCATGTAGGGCTAGTACAATATTATTCAATATATACATATATACATAAAGCGTATGACATAATATGTAAACAGAGTTTTCAAATTAATAAAATTGTGTAATCTGTCACAGCCAAGTACAAAGTGGTTGCAAAAGTTCTGGATACCAAATATCCTGCAAATAACAGTGGTAGTTGGCTGTTTTAATAAAATGAAGATTATGAAAGAAAGAGAATTTTTTTTTTTACATATAAACGTTGTTATAATTAGAATATAATATGATCACAATCTGGTGAGATGTATGTAGTATGACCCACTGCATACATGGATTTAAGGTTGTAATTACCAATGTGGTGGGTTTCCCAATGAGTAACAATCCTGGTATTGTCTTGCTGTAGCTTAACACACGAACATGCCGTCTTGCTTAATATCAGAAAACAATATATTTTTTTGGATAAAAAGTATCTGAAAACCACTGTATTCCAATTGGTTTCTGCAATCCAGCCATGTACCAATGGTAGTGAACGGCTGGTTGAGAGCGCAAAAGATTTGGAATGGGTTTTCTGGATGAAGGAAGGAAAAGACTGTTGAATCTACTTTCACTAGGATATACCACAGTGACACCTGTTGGAGGATATCAGCACAAAGGAGACTGGGTATCCCTTCGTGATGAGTGTTCAAGTAAAGGTAAGTTACCAAGGTATGCAAGGTGTAAAGCATGTGTGGTAGGATGTTCCTGGGAGGGGTGCCAGGAATTACCATCATTACAGCTGGAGCAGTGGCAGAGGTGATTGGAGGAGAGGCCAATCCAGGCACTGGGAAAGAGAGCAGCAGCATTACAGCCAGCAGTGTTGGCGGCACCCTCACAGGTTGAGGAAACAGAAGAGGGGGAAGAGAGCAGGTACCCTGGCAAGACTGAGGTACCAGCCTTTTAATCCCTCTCTGCCTAGTGTGTTCTTGGCAAATGTAAGATCACTGACCAACAAAATGGATGAGATTAGGCTGAAAATTGCCTGCAACCAGTCACTAAATAACTGTTCGGTTTTGGTATTTACCGAGACTTGGCTAGGGGGGAATGATCAATATGCTCCTTTGAACTACCTGGGAGGTCCCTGTTTAGAGTTGATAGAACTTTAGAGTCTGGGAAGAAAAAAGGTGGTGGTTTAGATGTGATTTTAATTGAGAACTATTGCTCTGTGGACTTGGAGTTTATGTTATTAAGGTGCAGGCCATTCTATCTGCCTAGGGAGTTTTCCGTCATCTTTGTAGCTGTGGTTTACATCCCTCCTCAAGCTAATGTCAGCATAGCACTGGATTTTCTATTTGTTTCTTTTTCACAACAGCTCACTTGCCACCCGGACTGTGCTTTTATTGTGGCTGGAGACTTTAATCAGGCAAACCTGAAATCAGTCTTCCCTAAGCTTGTGCAGAATGTAAAGGCGCTGACATGGGGTATTAATACACTTGACCATGTTTATACTAACATTAAGGATACCTACAAGACCATTCTGTGACCTCATATTGGACAGTGTGATCATTGTTCACTCTTTATGACCCCTAAATACCTTCCAGTAAGGAGGAAAGAAACCTGTTACTAGGGAGGTAATGGTTTGGCCTGAGGGGGCTTTATTGAGTTTGCAGGGTTGCTTTGAATGTACTAATTGGGATTTGTTTCTGAAAGAAGCAACAGTGGATTTGAATGTTAACTTATATCTCATTGCCTCTTCGGTTCTATTGTATCTTAGATCCTGTATAGAAAGTGTTACCAGGAGTAAGGTAGTTTGCACATTTCAAAATGATAAGCCATGGAATAGTGAGGTCCGTTTCCTGTTGAGAATTAGGGATAGGGAATTTAAATCCAAGGATAAAGCAGTGCATAAAATTGCCTGTGTAAATCTAAAAAAGGTATCCACTTGGCTAAGGAAGCTCATTCGCAAAAAAATTGAAAGTCAGTGTAAGGAATCTGACTATAAGGGCTCAACTGCCTATAGGTTAAATAATCCTTCTGTGGATGAGATTAATAAATTCTATGCTAGGTTCGGAAGAACGGAAATTGGGCCCCTGACTATGGGGATTTTTGATTCCTCATCAAACGATCCTTGATTTTGTTGGAATATGATGCGAGGCTTATGCTTAGGAAGACCGATTCTAGGAAGGTCCTGGGCCCGGGCTGTATTCCGGGAAAGGTTTTATGTGTATGTGCCGACCACTTGGCAGGGATTTTTACAAAAATTTAAATTTATCCTTGGCACAATGTATTGTCCCACGATGTTTCAAAACAGCCACTGTTGTTCTCATTCCTAAGTCTTCTGTAGTAACGGGTCTGAATGATTTTTGACCGATTGCTCTCACTTCATTGGTTATGAAGTGTTTTGAAAGGGTTGTTTTGAATAATTTAAAGGGCGGCATTTCATTGGGGTTCGACCCCTATCAGTTTGCCTATAGGCAATATAAGTCAACTGAGGATGCGGCCCTTGGTTCTTTATAGGATTCTCTGTCATTTAGAGAACAGAGACTACTATGTCAGACTATTATTTTTGGACTACAGTTCTGCTTTCAATACTGTTGTGTCAACTATATTGAATAATACGCTTTTAAAGATTGGCTATGACACACATATTTGTAATTGGTTGTTAGGATGGGCCCTGTTTTGTCATCAGAATTGAAATTAAATGTAGGAGTCCCTCAGGGTTGTGTCTTAAATCCTTTTTTATATTCTATGTATACTTTTGATTGTATGTCTCATTCAGATTTAAATTTTATGGTAAAATTTGCAGATGACACTACACTTGTGGGGTTGATTACTAAAGGAGAGGAGGGCAGTTATAGGGTGGAAGTAAAGCAACTAGTTGAATGAGGAGAGCATAACAACCTGCTGTTAAACAACAAGAAAACAAAGGAAGTTGTTATTGACTTTAGAAAGTCTAGGGAAACCCTGCTACATCCGCTTTTCAGCAATGGTGAGGAAGTGGAAAGGGTTTCAGGAATAAAGTTTTTAGGAATTAATTTCTCTGAAGATCTGTCCTGGTCTGCGCATATTGCTGCTGTAGCGGGAAAGGCTCAGCAACGCCTTTTCTTTTTGCGTATACTTCAGGCAGCAGGTTTGCAAAAAACAATTCTAGTTAATTTCTACTGCTGCGTGATTGAGAGTCTGTTGACATATGCAATCACGGTGTGGTATGGTAATACTAAATGTGCTGATCGTAGTAAGATCCTGCTGAGAGGATTATTGGTCAACCCCTGCATAAGTTGGAGGAGATATTTAATAAAAGGAGTGTGGCTAAGGCTAATAAGATAATTAGGGATTGTAGCCATCCTTGTCACTCTCTCTTCCCCTCTCGGAAGAATTATAGGTGCCTTGGCTGCCATACTAGCAGGATGTCACAACTGAGGGCCTGAGCTGACGGAAGGCAGCCTCAGTTGTAGGGGCTGAGATGTATCGGAACCTGGGAGGTTGTATCAGACCCCTGGACATGTAAGTAACATGAAGAGAAACCGCCCGAAGGCGTGACCACGACAACTTGAGTAAAAGTCAATGATATTTATTTATGACAAACTCCATGCATCACAGTAGCAGTAAAAAGTAACATAAAAATCAGCAGAGAAATAATAATACAGTTCCTGGGTACTACAGGGTGGCAGGGACCACAGAGCTCTGGTGGTATGAGACAGTTCTTATTATCTGCAAGTTGGAAAGTCCTTACCAGGCTCAACTGTAGCAATGAGGAAAGCCCAGGGTCGTACCAGCTGGTGTTCCAGGGAAAGCTGGACTGCTGTAGATAAAATGCTGCTGTGGGTACTGGTTAGAACCAGACAGGTGTTGGCACGGAGTGGATACTGGCTGGAACCAGTTAAATAATAAATAAAGCTTGAGAGCGATGCAATGTAGATGAAATGTAGAATTTGAGAGCGGAGAAATAATAATACCGGTGGAGAGTGGTAAACTGCAGAAAGGACACCGGCCCTTTAAGAGAAGCTGTACACTGCTGGAAGCTGAGCTGGAAGCAGGTGATGTTGTAGCTGGAAACAGGTGAGTCCAGTATGGATCGGAGAGTCAGGCTACACCGCAGATGGAATGCTGGTGCGGGTCTCTATAGCAGAAGTCTGGAGACAGGAGCTGGAACCTGGAAGACATTCACAGAAGAGAGACAAACTGGAACTAGGTTTGACAACCAAAGCACTGACGCCTTCCTTGCTCAGGCACAACCTATTTATACCTGCAGCAAGGAAGGCATTGGCTAGGCAATTATGCAAATTAATAATACAGACAGCAGATTGGTGAATATGATCAGATGACAGAATCCAAGATGGCTGCGCCCATGCAGACACTTGGAGGGAAGTTTGGTTTGTAATCCATGTGGTCTGGAAAACAGCAATGGCGGCGCCGGCCACCGGAGACAGGAGACGCCAGGCTGACAGGTGCACATCCAACCACGCGGACACAGCGGAGGCCGCAGGTGACTTAATCGCCACTCTGAATGCAGAAGCTCAGGAACGGCGGCGGAGGCCGCGGGAGACGCCATGCCAGATGTATAAGGCGTTACTGTGACAGCGTCCAGAGAGACAGGAGAGGATGCGGGAATATGCACATCAGGATAACAGATGGGATCCGGTCCTGGAGCGCTGAGCCAGCCTTAGGAGGCATCTGATGGGTAAGAAATGGCGTCCAGATACCCGGATCGTGACAGCACCCCCCCCTTTAGGAGTGGCCCCAGGACACTTCTTTGGCTTTTGAGGAAACTTGGAATGGAATCTCCGGACCAAGGCAGGAGCATGGACATCAGAAGCATTGGTCCATGAACGTTCCTCAGGGCCATAACCCTTCCAGTCAATAAGATACTGAAGTCGACCGTAACGGTGACGTGAGTCCAGGATCTTGGCCACTTCATACTCAACGCCTCGTTGAGTTTGGACTTTCGGAGTTGGAGGAAGTGAGGAATGAAACCGATTCAAGATTAACGGTTTCAACAGGGAAACAGGGAATGTCCTGGGTATTTTTAAGAAAAGAGGTAACTGGAGTCTGTAAGCAACAGGATTGATGACTTGATCAATTTTAAAAGGACCGATGAAGCGAGGTGCAAACTTCATACTGGGAACTCTCAACCTCAAATTCTTCGTGGATAACCATACCCGATCACCCACCTTGAGAGCAGGAACTGCTCGACGCTTCTTATCCGCAAACTTCTTGTACCTGAACGATGCCTTGAGCAGAGCTGATCGTACGCTCTTCCAGATATTGGCAAACTGATGCAAGGTGATATCCACTGCGGGAACAGAAGTTGCTGGAAGCGGTTGGAACTCAGGGACTTTAGGGTGGAATCCAAAGTTGGTGAAGAATGGTGTTGAAGAAGATGAAGAATGATACTGGTTGTTATGACAGAACTCGGCCCAGGGAAGTAATTGAACCCAGTCATCTTGAGAGGAGGACACATAGATGCGGAGGAAGGACTCCAAGTCCTGATTCACCCTCTCAGTCTGACCATTGGTCTGAGGATGGTAAGCCGTGGAAAACTTTAGCTTGACTTGGAGGACTTGACATAAACTTCGCCAGAATTTGGCTGTGAATTGAACTCCTCGATCTGAGATAATTTCTTCTGGAAGACCGTGGAGTCGGAAGATCTCTTGTATGAATACTTGAGCCAACTTGGAAGCTGACGGAAGACCGGTGAGAGGAATGAAGTGTGCCATCTTGGTGAACCGGTCAACTACCACCCAGATGGTATTGAACTTGTTGCACATGGGCAAATCTGTAATAAAATCCATCGACAAATGGGTCCATGGTCGACGGGGAACAGATAGTGGAACCAGTTGCCCCGCAGGCGACTGGCGGGATACTTTATGTTGAGCACACTTTGGGCAAGATGCAATAAACTCCAAAACGTCCTTTTTCAGAGTTGGCCACCAATAGGACCTAGAGATAAACTCCAGGGTTTTTTGGATACCTGTATATCCGGCAAAGCGGGAAGCATGGGCCCAATGCATGAGCTTCTTCCTTAGTGTCGGCTTCACAAAACTTTTCCCTGATGGGGGCGTAGAGTCCATCCCTACCGTGGAGAATGCATACGGATTTATAATAGGATGCTTGTCTGAAGACTCTGACTCATTTTCTTGCTCCCATGAGCGGGAAAGGGCATCGGCCTTGCGATTCTGAGAGCCCGGACAGAACTGGAGTTTAAAGTCGAACCTGGAAAAGAAAAGTGCCCATCTGGCCTGACGAGGATTGAGACATTGTGCGCCTTTCAGATATAGAAGGTTCTTGTGGTCTGTAAGGATGGTGATTGAATGAGAAGCTCCCTCCAACAGATATCTCCACTCCTCTAGAGCGAGCTTGATGGCTAGCAACTCCTGGTCGCCAATGGCATAGTTGCGTTCCGCTGGGGAGAACTTCCGTGAGAAGAAACTGCAAGGATGTAAATGGCCATCTTTAGCCCTCTGAGATAACACCGCTCCTACTCCAACGGAGGAGGCATCCACCTCTAAGATGAAAGGAGAGTCGATGTCAGGCTGTTTCAGGACAGGCGCAGAGATGAACCTCTGTTTTAAAAGATGAAAAGCTTGCATGGCTTCTTCAGACCACTTGGACGGGTTAGCACCCTTCTTGGTGAAAGCAGTAATAGGCGCCACAATGGTGGAAAAGTCTCGTATAAACTTTCGGTAATAATTGGCGAACCCTAAGAACCTCTGGACCCCTTTGAGGGTTAAGGGTACCGGCCAATTCTGGATTGCTTGTAGTTTCTCAGGATCCATCTCTAGTCCGGAACCGGACACAATGTACCCTAGAAACGGAATGGACTTGACTTCAAAGACGCATTTCTCTAATTTGCAATAGAGATGATTGACACGGAGACGGGACAGAACCTCCTTTACCCAAAAACGATGTTCCTCTAAATTGTTGGCAAAAATGAGGATATCATCTAGATAGACCACGACATGACGGTATAGAATGTCTCTGAAGATCTCATTGACGAAATGCTGGAAGACAGCTGGAGCATTGCTCAATCCGAAGGGCATGACGAGGTACTCATAATGTCCGTCACGGGTGTTAAATGCGGTCTTCCACTCGTCACCCTCACGGATCCGGATGAGATTGTATGCACCTCTCAAGTCCAGCTTTGTAAAGATGGTAGCTCCGCTAACTCTGTCAAAGAGCTCAGTAATCAGGGGTAAAGGATAGCGGTTCTTGATGGTAATGTCGTTCAAACCTCTGTAGTCGATGCACGGCCGCAGACCACCATCTTTCTTTTTTACAAAAAAGAAGCCTGCGCCGGCTGGAGAAGAAGAAGGTCGAATGAACCCCTTTGCTAGGTTCTCTTTAATGTATTCCTCCATAGAATGCGTCTCGGGCAGAGACAACGGATAAGTTCGGCCTCGAGGTGGAACCTTCCCTGGAACGAGATCAATCGGGCAGTCCCATTCTCTATGAGGAGGAAGGATATCAGCAGAAGCCTTACTGAACACATCCGTGAAATCTTGATATGGAGGAGGTGGAACATCAGACGACCTGGGGGAGGAAGAACAGACAGGCAACACTTTAAACAAACATGTCTCAGCACAGGAGGGACCCCATGCCAGGATTTGCGTAGTCGTCCAATCAATTGTAGGATTGTGAAGACGGAGCCATGGAAGGCCCAGGACCACAGGATGCGTGGCTCTTGGAATCACTAAAAGTGAAATAAGTTCGAAATGAAGAACTCCCACTCTCAGACGAACTGGTAGAGTCCTTAGAGCAATAACTGTATCAAAAATGTTACTGCCATCCACGGCAGTTAAGGAAAAGGAGGAAGGAAGTCTCTCGGTGGGTAGGGACCACCGTTTAACATAGGCTTCGGTAATAAAGTTCCCAGCTGCTCCGGAATCAAGGAGGGCAATGACGTTCTGATAACGTTGAGCAACTTGAAGCGAGACTGGGAGATTACAATCTTGAGGGGATGGAGAGGAGATCATTACTCCTAGCCGGCCCTCTCCTTGGCGAGCTAGGGTCTGGAGTCCCGGACGTTTGGGACAAGCATTAATGGTGTGAGACGGAGCTGCACAATAAAGACAGAGAGACTCGGAGAGACGTCTTCGGCGCTCAGCAGGAGTTAAACGGGAACGGCCAATTTGCATGGGCTCATCTTTAGTTGGTGACAGTTGGCGAGGAGGAGGAGCAGAAGATTTTGGAGCAGATGATCTTCCACGCTCAGTTGCTCTCTCTCTGAAACGTAAGTCAACTTTTGTACAAAGTGAGATTAGCTCATCTAACTTGGAGGGTAAGTCTCTGGTAGCTAACTCGTCTTTAATACACTCAGATAAACCATGCCAGAATGCAGCATACAGGGCCTCGTCGTTCCATGCCAGTTCGGATGCCAGGATCTGGAACTGTATAAGATATTGTCCTACAGTATGTGATCCCTGGCGTAAACGGAGAATCTCAGACGAAGCTGAAGTTACCCGGCCTGGCTCGTCGAAGATGCGCCTGAATGTTGACACGAATGCAGTGTAAGAAGATAGCAGGGTGTCGGACCTCTCCCATAACGGTGATGCCCAGTCAAGGGCTGAGCCACTGAGAAGAGAGACGATGTAGGCAATTTTTGTACGGTCACTGGGAAAATTGCCAGGTTGTAGCTCAAACTGAATCTCACACTGGTTGAGAAATCCCCTGCAGAATCTTGGAGATCCGTCAAATTTTGCTGGCGTTGGAAGATGAAGACGTGGAGCAGAAACGGGTAAGGTGGGTGGGGTTATAGTTGGAGTCACTGTGGTTGACGCCCCAGATGCGCCTGATCCACGGAGAGTTGTCTGAATCCCATCCAGCCGAGTAGAGAGATCCTGGAGACAGCCGATGATGTGGCCCTGTGCAGCCTCCTGATGTTCAAATCGGGCTGCCAGTTCTTGTATCGGCCTGGCCGCTTGATCCTGGTCTCCGGCTGGATTCATTTGGTCAGTGCTTACTGTCACAACTGAGGGCCTGAGCTGACGGAAGGCAGCCTCAGTTGTAGGGGCTGAGATGTACCGGAACCTGGGAGGTTGTATCAGACCCCTGGACATGTAAGTAACATGAAGAGAAACCGCCCGAAGGCGTGACCACGACAACTTGAGTAAAAGTCAATGATATTTATTTATGACAAACTCCATGCATCACAGTAGCAGTAAAAAGTAACATAAAAATCAGTAGAGAAATAATAATACAGTTCCTGGGTACTACAGGGTGGCAGGGACCACAGAGCTCTGGTGGTATGAGACAGTTCTTATTATCTGCAAGTTGGAAAGTCCTTACCAGGCTCAACTGTAGCAATGAGGAAAGCCCAGGGTCGTACCAGCTGGTGTTCCAGGGAAAGCTGGACTGCTGTAGATAAAATGCTGCTGTGGGTACTGGTTAGAACCAGACAGGTGTTGGCACGGAGTGGATACTGGCTGGAACCAGTTAAATAATAAATAAAGCTTGAGAGCGATGCAATGTAGATGAAATGTAGAATTTGAGAGCGGAGAAATAATAATACCGGTGGAGAGTGGTAAACTGCAGAAAGGACACCGGCCCTTTAAGAGAAGCTGTACACTGCTGGAAGCTGAGCTGGAAGCAGGTGATGTTGTAGCTGGAAACAGGTGAGTCCAGTATGGATCGGAGAGTCAGGCTACACCGCAGATGGAATGCTGGTGCGGGTCTCTATAGCAGAAGTCTGGAGACAGGAGCTGGAACCTGGAAGACATTCACAGAAGAGAGACAAACTGGAACTAGGTTTGACAACCAAAGCACTGACGCCTTCCTTGCTCAGGCACAACCTATTTATACCTGCAGCAAGGAAGGCATTGGCTAGGCAATTATGCAAATTAATAATACAGACAGCAGATTGGTGAATATGATCAGATGACAGAATCCAAGATGGCTGCGCCCATGCAGACACTTGGAGGGAAGTTTGGTTTGTAATCCATGTGGTCTGGAAAACAGTAATGGCGGCGCCGGCCACCGGAGACAGGAGACGCCAGGCTGACAGGTGCACATCCAACCACGCGGACACAGCGGAGGCCGCAGGTGACGTAATCGCCACTCTGAATGCAGAAGCTCAGGAACGGCGGCGGAGGCCGCGGGAGACGCCATGCCAGATGTATAAGGCGTTACTGTGACAGCGTCCAGAGAGACAGGAGAGGATGCGGGAATATGCACATCAGGATAACAGATGGGATCCGGTCCTGGAGCGCTGAGCCAGCCTTAGGAGGCATCTGATGGGTAAGAAATGGCGTCCAGATACCCGGATCGTGACACAGGATGAGAAACAGTTTTTTGGGGGATTGAATTCTCATTTGTCTATCGAAGCATAAGTGTACTGTGTTGCAATTTTACTACTGCATTTTCTAATACTTTTAGTGAAAATAAACTATTATCTTATCTTATGTAAAGCAGGGTGGTAAGGTGTATGTAGCACTGGAGGTAATTTGGTATACAATGAGATGCGGCATGGTGGATGATCATGTGTTGAGGGAGAGTGGTACATAGTTATGCTGCTTTTAAAAAAACTATATCTACAGTGGTTGTTTGTTTTTGTCATTATACTAATTAACGATCGATCAATCAATCAATCAATCAATCAATCAATCAATCAATCGTTATTTATATAACATGCTTCATACATGTAGTATATATACAGCAGCTCAATGCACTTTACAAAACTTGTTTCCTTATCAAGTAATAAATAATATACTCACAAAACATTTGTTATCTAAAAAAAATAAAACTAATTGCAAAAAGGTGTGCCATAAGTTGTTTCTTAAAAACATTTAGACTCGATGTTCAATGGTAAATTTTCCCAAAGATATGCTACATAATATGAAAAAAAGGCTTCCCCTGCCTTTGTACTATTAACTTTTGGAATAGTGGGAGGAATGGCTACCAATCCTAAAATTGTGGATGCATTTTAGGCTCTGCTTGTGCCCAACTATTGGGTGTGTCTCCTTGCAGCCACTGGCTCCTTTAGCAGAACATTCCACCCCTGTCTGCTACCGAGTTGTGTGAGCTACCTGATAAGCCCTCTCAGTCATCCCTGGGCCGCTCCTATCCCAGGTTTGGAGCTCTGTTGTTGAAGCACACATCACCTGTGTCCTCTTGCAAACTGCGCCCTGGACCTCCAACAGGCTCTGAACTGCTGTTACCCATGAGAGGAGATCTCCACTGCCCTCACTGACTGCCACCAACGCCATCTTTCAGACCCTCCTGTACTCTGCCTGCTCTCACCTTTTAGTGATTGCTGCAAACTCACTCTCTAAGGCTTGGGCCACACATAGTATTTTTGCAGGACCCGTTCAAGAGGAAAAAAAGAGCCACCAATATTGACTATATTTACTTGCGATTTTGACTATGTGCAATTGTGACCATATACAATTTTGACTATACTAGAAACTAGATTGTACACAATATAGTCAAAATTGCCTTGCCTAGACAGTCTGTTTTTTCTTGTGTTACCGCCCCCGTGGGACCGCGCATCGGTATTGCAAGCTGTATACACATGGTGCGATATATTCTAACTTTTCTTACGATTTTGACTATATAGTCATAATCGTAAGCACACATCACACCATGTGTATGCACCTTAACTGTGATTTTTAAACACAGCCTATAACGTTAGGATCTAATTGGTTGGTACTTTATTTCTCTCCACATTATCACTACCCAAGGTTTAGTACATCTCCCTTGGACTTTCTTATCATGTTTAGCCTGTAATGCACTTTCAATACCAGAAACCACCATACAATGAGAGACCATAACAGTGACTACCATACAATACTGAAATCATCCTGGTGACAACCATATGATACATAGAGCCAGAGCCGTAACTAGGTATGTGAGCTGTGTGCCTTGCATACAGCGCAGGATGAGCTGGGGCGCAACCAGCAACTATCTATGCCTGAGTGTCAGCTCCGCCTCCCACCTCTTCAAGCCGGAGCTCAATGCGCAGCTGCAGGAAGCCCCCCAAGCCCCCCCGCCACTGCCACCTCCTCATGGACTGAGCCGCGGCGTGTGGCACGCCTCTGCCAGCATTATTGCCTGCCCGCCCCCTCCGACACCTCACACATGCAGGAGGAAGACGGGCGCTGTGAGCAGCAGTACCTCCGGCTGGGTGCTTCTCTGCTCCCTGCTCCGCGCCTGTCTCAGCCCCAGCTCCTCTGTGCTCCCCTCCATGGCTACATCCACATCCTGCCTGGCTCCTTCTGTGTGGAGATGACCGTGCTGCATGGGGGCTACCTGAAGGGGCCACGCAGCTGCTGAGGGAGCGTCGGCACAAACTGGAGGTGGTCACCAGACAGGTGCGTGGCTGTGTATGTGTGTGTGTGTGGGGGGGGGACGACAGGAGGACTAAGGTGTTTGAGGGGTTAGAAGAATATGGGGTGTATGTGGGGGGACAGGTGTTATAGGGGATAAGGCCAGGGGTTATGTGTGTGTGTGTGATAAATGGGTGGCTATGTGCTGTAAAAAGGGGGACTGGCTGCTGTAATGTGTAAAAAGGGGGACTGGCTTCCGTAATGTGTAAAAAGGGGGAAGCTGTCTGCTGTAATGTGTAAAAAAGGGCCGCTGGCTGCTGTAATGTGCAAAAAGGGGACGCTGTCTGCCGTAATGTGTAAAAAGGGGGACACTGTCTGCCGTAATGTATAAAAAGGGGCTCTACCTGGCGTAGTGGTGCTACTGTACGGCGTAATTTGAATAATGGAGACTACTGTGCACCGTAATATGCTTATCCATCTCCTCTACCTGACCTCTTCCTTCTGACCTGCAGCTTTTGCATCTCCTCCTCCCAACCTGTCATTTTTCCACATCCTCCTTCCAAACTGCAGCTTTCCCATCTCTTCCTCCCAACCTGTTGCTTCCCACGTCCTTCTCCTAGCCTGCACCTTTCCTATCTCCTCCTCCTGACCTGTTGCTTCCCACCTCCACTTCCCACACTTGCACACTGTCATGAACCTGACTTTAATCTCCTGTGTTCAAGTAACCAGTCCTGTGACTTAACTCAGCCTCCTATCCTACAGGCCAGGTTATCCTGCAGTAATCCCAGAGTTCACTCAGAATTGCTTCAAAATTCCATATTGACTATTGTTTCATTCTCTGACTGCAGTACTTGCTGAGCATTCTAGTTTTAAGCTGCTATACTTTCTGTGTAAGACTGTGTTGCTGCCTCACTTTGCCAGGCTATTTGTAGACCTGTGCAGTCTCCAGATTACAGAATTGATCTCAGACCAGCTGGTATCTATTTATGTGCCTGTTTGCAGAGGATGTGTAAGCTCTCCTGTGTGCATTACTGTGATGTTTCGAATTGGGTATGCATGTCAGGAGACTGCTGCTAACCATACCGACACCACGTAACTACCTCCCGATATTCTCTGTCGTTGTAGCACCCCATGATCTCCAGTAGGCACCCTATGAGGTTCCCATCATTCTCAGTACTGGGAGCTGCCATGACACTTTCAGTCAGCTGATCTCCACTTTACCAACCGCAGGCCTCTGACCTGTTATTTGACTCCACTGCCCTCTTGTTGCACAGCAAGGGATATAAGAGGATCTTCACTGGTACTTGCAAATGGCCTGAACAATGTTTCTTCCAGCTCTCATTTGTGCCTTGTTAGCAGCTCCAGAACAACTATTCACTACTTGCCTGGATCCAGCTGGTCCACTGATTCTCCCAGTTACAGCTAGTCAAAGTGATACCACCGGTTCCATCAATGATCAGCATTACCAGTTCCAGCAATACCTGTTCCAGCCCAGTTACAGCATTACTGGTTCCAGCATTACCGGTTCCAGCATTACCAGTTCCAGCATTACCGGTTCCAACCCAATTCCAGCAATACCAGTTCCAGCCCTATTCAAGCATTACCGGTTTCCGCATTACTAGATTCAACAATACCTATTCCTCCCCAGTTCCAGCATTACTGGTCCCAACCAGTTCCAGCAATACCGGTTCCAGTCCGGATCCAGCAACACCAGTTCCAGCAACACTGGTTTCAGCTCGATTCCAGCAATACCTGCTTCAGTCCTGTTCCAGTGTTTGCAAGAGGTGTCATCATTCTGGTTACAGCCCGGTCAGCACTCCAGATCAGTTCCAGACCGGTTCTGCTCCAGTCCAATACCAGTTTATGCAAGAAGTGTAATCATTCCAGTTCCAGCCCGGTCAGCATTCCAGTCCAGTTCCAGTCCGTTTCTACTCCAGCTCAGTACCAGTCTTTGCAATAAGTGTCATCATCCCGGTTCCAGGCCGGTCAGCAAGTTAGGCCAATTTCCAGTTCTATTATACCAATTGTGCCTACTCTGGTACCAGTTGATACAGTACTTCTGAAGTCCACCTCAAGGAGTTTGTTCTATTATTTATTCAGTTTCATCCTAAGTGACAGTTGCCTCAGACGTCAGACAAGTGTTCTAATCCTACACTCCAGTTCCATCTCTTCATCTGAAGAACCTATGGGGACATCAAAACCTAGCTTCGTTACACACAGCTTTCTCATCTCCTCCTCCAAACCTTCAGCTTCCCCATCTCCTCTTCATGTCTGTTGCTTCTCCAACTTTTCTGCCAAACGCAGGCATCCAATCTCATTAAGGTGCTACTTTTTGATATGATCCAGCAGTTTGCTAAGGTCCCACTTCAGTAATTTCACTGCAGAGGTGAGTGTACATGACTACTGCCATTATACTGCATCTATACCATGCAGTATGGCATTATCTTTTACTCTACAGACAACATTTATTTAAATAGACCCCTCAAGCTTAATCACTTTAAGGCAACCGACCATTGACAGTTGTCCCTCCTCTGCTCATCAGTCTTTAAAGTACAAAAGATAACATGTGGTGATTAAAAAAATCCTGAAGGCCTGTGCCATGTGCGAACGTGCAGCAGCCACACTGTGTGTGTGTGCACACAGTGAGTTGCGACAGCATCTCACTTGTGCGATCGCTTCTGCCTGATTGAAAGGCAGAGGCGGTTGCAGGGGGCATTGCGGCGGCATTGTGGCTGTGCTTGGGGGTGCAGTACAGACAACGCAGGTGACCTTAAACATGGTGGATATCCAGCTGTCTTCGCAGCTGGGCTGTGTAAGCAGAAAGCTACTCATCAGATGTGAAAGCATCGCCACCGTGCAATGCTTTTGCAAGTCTGTGGGGGCGGGGGGCTGCATCAGGCATGCAGGGCCGACTTGCCCTGTGCTGGGTGTCCCCCCGCATGCCAAAGATTTTGGTTGTAGATGTGCATTTTTTCCGCACATCTACGATCATGTCTGAATTAGGCCCTCTGTTTTTCTGTTATAAAATCTGTATTGTATTTAGTGCAGCTCAGCTAGGCTTTATATTTCTGTACCATTCATATAGCAAGTTACCAGTTTATTTATTCATAAACAAATGTACCTTAGTCACTCCAAAATTGCCCCCTCCCATTCCCTCCAGCTTGTAGCATCAAGTTTATTTTATGCTGAGACTCCAGTGGCCCCACAGTTGTAGAAATGTACCAGCCCAGGGGGCAGATGACATACTCCCCCCTGGTCCAGCCCACCACTGCCACCAGATTGCTGCTTTTGTTGTTCCCCAGGACAGCACCCCCCCTATTCGGCAGCTCTTGGACACTATATTGACATACCTCCCAACATGACCCTCTCCAGGAGGGACACAATGCTCTGCTTTTGGACTTCCCTCTTAATTTATGATTGCCATCACCTGTGCTGAAACACCTTTCTTATCCATTAACCTGTTCAAAACAGGTGCCAGCAATCATACATTAAGAGGGAAGTCCAGAAACAGAGCATTGTGTCCCTCCTGGAGTGGGTCATATTGGGAGGTACAGGGCCAGCTCCAGGCATCTTTGAATTGAGCAGCACTGCAGGGCGCCACCCTTAAATGGCGCCGCCATATTGGAGCCTGGAGCCAGCCTGGTCCTGTATCCTGCAGCAGTCTACGACTCTATGTCCGTCCCGGCCCACCTCCGATTACCAGTGACTGCCTGTGTGTTAGGGGGAGTGCTGTAGGCGGTACTATGCTAAACTGCTCTGTGCGCGCTGTGCGACGCCAGTGTCTGATGTCAGATGCAGGCACCGCACAGCGTGCATAGCGCGCAATCAGTAGTTTAGCCTTTAGTCCGCCCGCGGCCCACAGCACTCCCCCTCCTTCGTTGCCGACTCGCCGGCACAAGTACTGTGGGGGCATATCTGGCACTCTGGAGACATGTGCATCTGGCACTGTGGGGGCATGTGTATCTGGCACTGGGGGCATATCTGGCACTGTGTGGGGACATGTGTATCTGGCACTGAGAGCATATCTGGCACTGTGGGGACGTGTATCTGACACTGGGGGCATATATTTATCTGGCACTGAGTGCACATGTGTATCTGGCACTGGGGCATATATGTATCTGGCACTGGGGACATATATGTATCTGGCACTGTGGAGGCATATATGTCTCTGGCACTGTGGGGGCATAAATGTATCTGGCACTGTGGGGGCATATAAGTTTCTGGCACTGTGGGGGCATTTATGTATCTGGCACTGTGGGGGCATTTATGTATCTGGCACTGGGGGCATATATCTTTTTGGCACTGTGGGGCATATATGTATCTGGCACTGTGGGGACATGTGTATCTGACACTGCTGAGAGGCATATCATGTGCATCTGGCACTGCTGTGGGGCATATCATGTGTATCTGGAACTGCTGTGGGGCATATCATGTCTATATGGAACTGCTGGGGGAATATCATGTGTAGCTGGCACTGCTGGGGGGCATATGTGTAGCTGGCACTACTGAGGGGCATATCATGTGTATCTGGCACTGTTGGGGGGCATATCATATGTAGCTGGCACCGCTGGGGGGCATATCGCGTAGCTGGCACTGCTGGGGGGCATATCATGTCTATCTGGCACTGCTGGGGGGCATATCATATCTATCTGACACTGCTGGGGGGCATATCATGTGTAGCTGGCACTTCTGGGTGCATATCATGTGTAGCTGGCACTGCTGGAGGGCATATCATGCCTATCTGGCACTGCTGGGGGGCATATCATGTGTAGCTGGCACTGCTGGGGAGCACGTCATGTCTATTTGGCACTGCATTACTGTAGACATTATGTGTATCTGGCACTATACTGTAGACATTATGTGTGTATCTGGCACTATACTGGAGACATTATGTGTAAGGAACACTACTGTGGCTGTTATGTGTAAGGCTACTAATTGTGTGCGTAGAGGCGGTGTGAAAATATATTAATTTGTAGTTTGATAATATGACGCTGTGAGGCCACGGCCACTTTTCCAGTAGCGCACTCCTTTGGCGCGCGGGTGAAAGGGGGGGTAGGGGCAGGGCCGGTGCAAGGTTTTTCGGCACCCTAGGCAAAACATATGCCTGCTGCAACCCCCCCCACCGCCGCCCCCTTTGCACCTCCCCTTCCCAAAAAAAAACCCCCCACACAGCCTTTAAAAATTATATTTTAAAAAGCCACCATGTGTGACATTTTGCGGGGACCCCCAGACAGGCTACAATGTGTCTGGACAACGTAGGATAGATTACTCCTGAGTGCAGCTGAACTGAAGATTTATACATTCAATGCCATGCAGTATATATATATATATATATATATATATATACTGCAAAAGTTCCAAAGATTTGGAGGTGCACTCTCACAAAGACAACTCTTGTATCAGCTTCTCATTTAGATCACCATTATTTTATTGTCGACGTTTCGGTCTGGTCACAGGCCTTTATCAAGACAGGTGATGTAATGTATCAAATATTCAATGCTTTTGACTCTCGCAAAGGGTTACAAGATCACATGATTTTAAAATCATACTTGAAAAAATCCATACTGTCAAAAAAAGAACCAATACATATTGCCATAAATCCATGTATGGTGTACAAACAATACCTATCTGACCATATTTAACCGGGTAAATTCAAATACCTGGCTCAGGTGGCCTAGATGTATGGATGCAGCAGCTTCAATACCAAGGCTAACGCCTATAGCCGTCCAGCTGCGAATAACAATCTAACCAAATTTCAAGTATGATTTTAAAATCATGTGATCTTGTAACCCTTGCGAGTGTTTGTGGACAACAGCAGGTCCTCAAGGTATTTGTGAACTCACTTCATCTGTACACCTTATTGAATGTTTTTTATCACCTTAAGGTGGATATTGGTGGTGGATCTGTGTTTGTGAATTGGCCCTGATAGGGGCCGGTGAGGCTTATTGTTTGTAATTGTCATTACTGTCTATTTGCAGATTTATCTTATTTGTCAAAAGCATTGAATATTTGATACATTACATCACCTGTCTTGATAAAGGTCTGTGACCAGACCGAAACGTCGACAATAAAATAATGGTGATCTAAATGAGAAGCTGATACAAGAGTTGTCTTTGTGAGAGTGCACCTCCAAATCTTTGGAACTTTTGCGGTATATGTGTGGACCCACCCGGTCCATTGGGAGCACCTACCACTAAAGGACTATCCATATTGTGGATGAGAGTGCAGGATTTCCAGCAGATGTTTATGTGAGACCTACCCTTCAGTAGTTCTTACTTCCTGACACCCATCATAAGAGCATGGACTGTTTTCTCAATTTGCTATCACTTGTTAATGGTCTGTGGCATATGAACGTTTGTACTTTTTTGTATTTTTTAGTATAGTTTTTTCCTTTTGATTTAATGTGTTAAATGTTCCATGATGCCCTCTATGTAAGCCTATTTAATTATATTAGGTTGATTATTCATTGAAGATATGGCACAAGGGGGAGTGTATCTAATGGACGATGGGCTTTTAGCCCAAGCTGAAGCGGGGACAGTTTCTTTCACGGATGATGAAATTGAGAGGTTGTTGTTTGATAAGATCGATTTCCAAGCATTGCCAGCCGAGTCATCGGCGGATATTTTTTATAAACTATTAAAACATAAACAAAAGGAAATCGACCTCACCCTACATGGGCAGTTTCTATCAGAATATCTAAGAAATAAGCGGATACCACGTGGTTTTAGAATAGCTAATACACCCACTTTAGGTAGAAACAACCCTGTCTTTTGCAGTCGCTGGTGCGGGGTGTTAAACAAGTGCTCTTTAGACCTGATAGCTTTGGTGGTAGAGGAAGTTGGGCATGAGTTGAAAAAATTATCGGTTGATGCAGAAACTGTAATTAAAGTCAATATTGCTACATTGAAGGAAGACAAATCTGAAAACTGGACCGAAAGGCTCCAGACACAAATAGATAAATATAAACAAGATCTGATCTCCTTCAAATGCAAGAAATTGGCAACGGTAGCCAACGATTATCAAAATCATGCAGTCTATAGATGGCTGTTAGGGGGTAATGCGAACGAAAGATCGGGTCGGCTCAATAGACGACAGAGAACCGTACCTTTTACAAAAGAGTACGGTTCTTCAGCATCTACTTCCGATACTGATTATAACGAGGGGCGATCTGACAATACTTTTTTAGAACAAAATACGGATCGTCATAACTTGCACAGCCGCCCTTTAAGAAGCGGCATAGACCGCATACGCGGCGAGGTGGGTACAGGCCGCAGAAGGGGTCGACACAGACGGAATTAAACATGGTGTTTAATCTATCTTCAATGGCCTTAGATGAGGCCCAATTGGGACTCCTTTCAAAAAGGCTCTCTTTTGTGCCAACGTGTGAAGCAAATTTGTTTAGACAAAGTATTGACCAATTTAAATTTGGACGAACCATGCGTCTGCGTGAGTTCTTCTCGGATACTACCTCGGTGAAAGAAAGGACCAAATTTAAAGCTAAATCTACATTTGACCCACCCTCTGCTAATTCTAGCATCAAAACTTTTTTACGTTTGGTCCAGAGGGACACTAAGTGTACACCACCCAAAAGAATGTATGACAATCTTTTACCTAGTGAGCGCATCGCTCTGAAACAGCTAAAAGATGCAACTAACATAGTAATCCGGCCAGCCGATAAAGGTGGGGCAATTGTTGTCCAAGACTGGCATGATTACGACAAAGAAGTCATGAGACAACTTTCCGACACCACTATCTATACACGGCTTAAAACCAATCCCGTATCAGCTGTAAAGAATAAAATAGATGAGGCCATCAAAAGGGGCCTAGCACAAAGATGGATCACGGATGATTTAGCACAATATTTCATGGTTGAGCATCCACGAAGCCCGATCATATATTTGTTGCCGAAAATCCATAAGACACTCACGAACCCTCCGGGACGGCCCATTATTGCCGCTGAATGCTCTTTACTCCAACCACTAGCTATCTTCTTGGATAGTGTATTACAACCCATGGTCCATTCAATTACTAGTTATCTGAAAGATACCGGAGACTTTTTGCAATGTGTGTCGGACATTAAGGATACCAGCGGGATTCTGCTGGTGACCCTTGACGTCTGTACACTTTATACAGTGATACCCCACTCGGAAGGAGTGGAAGTATTAAGACGAGCATTTGAGAGAACTCCCTGTGTTGGTTATCCCTCTGAATTTTTGTTGGAATTAGTTGAATTAGTGCTTACTAACAATCACTTTCTATATAAGAAGGATTTCTATATGCAGAACTCAGGTACGGCAATGGGGTCCAATTTGGCCCCGGCATATGCCAATTTATTCATGGCATGGTATGATGCTACCCACATTTTTCCCCGATATGGCCAGAATATTTTCTTTTTTCGCAGATTCATTGACAATATTTTCTTATTATGGAGAGGCACACAGGTTGCATTTGAACAAATGGTTAATGAATTAAACTCACTTGTCAGCCCCATTAGGTTTACTGCATCTAGTTCATATAAAGAAATCAATTTTTTGGATGTCACCCTTATTAACACAGGGACACGGCTGATTACCACACTTTTCTGTAAACCCATTGATCGTAATCAGTTGCTACAGGCCACTAGTCATCATCCGCCTGCTTTAAAGGACAGTCTCCCTATTTCACAATACCTTAGGGTAATGAGATTGAATTCAGAAATGACACGCAGAAGTGAACAATGTGACGAGATCACTATACGATTTAGAGAGAGAGGTTACTCTAATAAACAGCTACGTGGTTGTTTACAAAAAGCTGAACAGATCTTTATGGGCACAAGATCTAAAAGACAATCTCAGGAACGTCTGGTTTTTCCCACACAGTTCGACGGAAGTTCAGCACAGATGAGAAAGGCATTACACCGCCACTGGCCCATCGTCCAAACAGATGATAGTCTGCCTTTTGGACGGATGGGAGCACCGATGATGGCGTATAGGAGAGGGGCCAATTTAAAACAAATTCTTATGAGACCTCGAATGTTCCCGGAGGAAGCAAAAGGAAAAAAACCCTGGACCTCCTTGATGCAGGCCAAACCGGGGTGCTTCTCGTGTGGGGGTTGCACCACGTGTAGGTCCATGATTGTGGGACCCACGTTTACCCATCCCCTTACGGGAAAGGTGATTAGACTCAAATACCACTTGCATTGCCGCCTTGATTTCATAATATATATACTAAAATGCCTGTGTGGTTTGTACTATGTCGGACTCACCACACGTGTATTCCGCGATCGGATGGCCAATCACAGGTCATCCATCCACACGGCAATACTCACAGGTCAGACAGATAAGCCGGTAGCACGCCATTTTTTGGAAGCCAGGCATCAAGTGGCAAGTTTGAAGTGCAAACTCATAGATTGGATTCCTCCGAATCCAACTGGAGGGGATCGCACTCTAGCCCTTCGACAGCGAGAGTGCTATTGGATCTATGCATTGGATACGGTAGCTCCTAGGGGCCTCAATGAGGCCAATTCATTAAACATATTTCTGTGATGGGTTGAACTCATTGATGCTTTAGGAAATTACATCTTATTGTCTTGAAGATAAATAAAGTAGGAATATGGACCACTCACCAATACAAGGAATGATGGCTTACCTTGTATCTCTAGATTTCACATGCACTGGCATGTGTTTTTTAATTTACATGTCTAATATTTGTATGTTTGTTATGCATTATGTTTTTATGCTTGGACCTATCTTGTGATTGTCTCACCGGCCCCTTCGGGACCTTTTCTCACAACACGGATCATGTTTAAAAGTCCATAAATTAAAAAGTATATAAATTCCTACTGTGGAATTTAGGGTTTTAGAGCCTGATGCCCATGTTAAGGATGGGGAAGCCTGACTATAGGTTGACCCAGTATCAATACATATCTTAAATATTTAATATTTTCCCTAAATTCCTGATTAGCATTATGTGTAAATAGTTTTTCTGCAGTCATAGATGCAGAATGTATTGGAGTGAGGTGGATGATTGACTAGTACATCTAACCATTAGTTAGTTGAAAAGGAATTGGCTGTGCTAGAGCGTTCCACCTATATGTGAGGAGGCACGCACAGCGCAGCATTCCCATGAGTAGATATAGACCAGAACACTTTTTCACCCATAGTGTCACTAGCAGGACAGTCTAGGACTGCGCGCCGCTGGGCGTGTCCTCGCTGGCTGGCATTGGAACGCATGATGATGCAGGGATCATGCATCCCCGCTGATAAGCGGTGGAACGTATAATGACGCACTTCCGGGAGTTGACACACCCGGAAGAGAGAGTAATCGAAAAGCGCTTCGTGTGCAGCGCCGTTTTGGTGGGCGCACTGTCTGTGCTCTGCATGCGGCGACTGCGGCAGTTTGTTTGGGGGATCTGTGGTTTGGTCTCTCGCAGGGGGGACTGTTGGAGGGAGCTGTTTTGGAGTTTTGGAGTTCGCCTCATTGGTGATAGTTACTTCCGTTAACGGAGGGCACTTCCGGTCCGGGGAGCTTAAATAGAGTTCACTGACAGTGAGCCAGCATGCAGCAGTGTGTGCCAGCGGCTCCTGTCAGATGTAAGTACTTACTTTCTTTGTTTTGCCTGAGTGATGTTGCCATGACCATGAATAAGATTGGACATTGAAACTATTGTTATTTGGTTAGATTGTTATTCGCAGCTGGACGGCTATAGGCGTTAGCCTTGGTATTGAAGCTGCTGCATCCATACATCTAGGCCACCTGAGACAGGTATTTGAATTTACTCGGTTAAATATGGTCAGATAGGTATTGTTTGTACACCATACATGGATTTATGGCTATATGTATTGGTTCTTTTTTTGACAGTATGGATTTTTTCAAGTATGATTTTAAAATCATGTGATCTTGTAACCCTTGCGAGAGTTTGTGGACAACAGCAGGTCCTCAAGGTTTTTTATCACCTTAAGGTGGATATCGGTGGTGGATCTGTGTTTGTGAATTGGCCCTGATAGGGGCCGGTGAGGCTTATTGTTTGTAATTGTCATTACTGTCTATTTGCCGATTTATCTTATTTGTCAAAAGCATTGAATATTTGATACATTACATCACCTGTCTTGATAAAGGCCTGTGACCAGACCGAAACGTCGACAATAAAATAATGGTGATCTAAATGAGAAGCTGATACAAGAGTTGCCTTTGTGAGAGTGCACCTCCAAATCTTTGGAACTTTTGCGGTATATTTGTGGACCCACCCGGTCCATTGGGAGCACCCACCACTAAAGGACTATTCATATTGTGGATGAGAGTGCAGGATTTCCAGCAGATAATATATATATATATATATATATACCATGCAGTATGACCCGGCACTCCTTACGCTCCCCAGCGTTGTAGGATACTTGCCCCCGTGCCTTCACCTCCTGGATACAATCTGCTATATATATATATATATATATATATATATATAATACATATATATATATAATATATATACATACCTGGAATACGGAGGATGTCACACAGCATGGCCCTTGTCTAAATGTGGAGAACAGCCACTGGATAAGGAATTGATAGGCCTTGA
The DNA here is from genome assembly GCF_028390025.1 of Pseudophryne corroboree. Taxonomy (NCBI): domain Eukaryota; kingdom Metazoa; phylum Chordata; class Amphibia; order Anura; family Myobatrachidae; genus Pseudophryne; species Pseudophryne corroboree. Next base: position 729,513,707 of record NC_086444.1, on the reverse strand, counting down.
CACAAGTTGCTATCTGGTACGGATCTCTCCATTATTTGTGTTTGTAAATACACTATTAACAAAATTACTGCACCATAAGGCGCTTGTTCTTCTTTCCTAGTACCATTTAAATTCCATGACTGAGTATACCCGGGTCATTTACTGAGGAACTGAGCTGCCGCCAGGAAGTCTGGAGTGGGCCCATAGGATTTTGATGATCCGACCAATTCACTGAGGGCAGTGACGGTTTTTGAGACTTTATAAACCGCTAGTGACTGACCCCTAGAGGGAATTTCCGATTGCTGGATAAGCGCACTGATCTATAAAAAACTTTATATATATATATATATATATATATATACATACATACACACACACCAGTAGAGGAATGGAGCACTGACAAGGAGTCCCAGTAAAGCAAAGACTTTTGCCCATAAAAATGTATAATAGGGACAAATCTGAGGCCACTACATTGCAGGCTGCAGAAGACAGGGAACAGCAGCAGGGGAGCCGCCCGCAGTCTGCTCCGCAGTGTAATACCAGTCCCTCACTTAGTACAACATAATCATCCCTGCAGCACGCCCCAAATGCAGTGTGTGTCCTTGTGGTGCGGGAATATGTCGGTGCGGAGAGGAGCAGAAGAAATGTAACAATAGCCGGCAGCATGCTGCTTACTCTATGTGCATAGAGTATTAGAGCCGCTGCCGATAGGTTACACTCACACTGACTGCGCTGCAGGGATACCGCGGCCGCCTATCTGTTATCAGCCGCCCACCAGCGCTGTCAGTGTGAGTGTAACCCATCGGCAGCGGCTCTAATACTCTATGCACATAGAGTAAGCAGCATGCTGCCGGCTATTGTTACATTTCTTCTGCTCCTCTCCGCGCCGACATATTCCCGCACCACAAGGACACTCACTGCATACGTGGCGTGCTGCCAGCTAGTGGTACGTACAGTTCTTCTGCTCCTCTCCGCGTCTCCGGTAATGCTCGAAATGTTCCTCCTCTTAAAGAAGAGGAGGAGCTGAGCAAGAGTAAGCGTGACCTGCCGCCCTCCAGTGGCCACCGCCCATAGGCAGCTGCCTAAAGCTGCTTAGTGGTGGCGCCGGCTCTGGGTAGGGGGGCGCTTTGAAATGTTCTCGCTCAGGGTGCTAGAAGCTTGGAGCCGGCCCTGGGGAGGTATATATTGACTTTAACCCAGCTGCACTGGAGGCGTTAAGTTTCCGATACCAGCAACAGCAGGGTTCTGTATAAAGTCTTCCTGCAGTGCACAGTTGTCACTCTGCCATCTTTGTGGTGCTGCTGCATTCTCTGGACAATTACTGCTGTTCTCCTAAAAACTGTTTATTCCACTCTGTGTTAAATCCTCACAAATCCACGTTATGGCTGTTCTGTATCTGTGGTAACACTGCCATTTACTGGGGACAATTTAAATAGCTTTTTGATAATATTGGAAGTGTACTGCATTGTACAGTATCATTGACTCTTTAGATAATGTGCTTCCTGGTTTGGGCTCCTTATAAATCCAAGTGGGACTATCTTCTAGCATGACTGCATAACAGACCATTCCCCCACCATGACATGGTAGCCTCAAAAGGGGGGATGTGGCCGATGTCTAGCCCTATTAATATGTTGTGAATCTCTACAATTTCTACATTACACGTGACCTACCCTAGACATCCCATTCTTCCTTGGACCACAACTACATGGGAGTCTCTGCAGGCAGATATTTCCCACATTGCTACTCCCCAAACCTTGCTGGAGGTAGGCAGGGAGATGATGGCTAATGCTATCAGAAATCTTCAGGATACTGTTAAGTGCCAGGCAGCTGATATATGCATGTCCGCTTGGTGACTAAGATAACAGGTGAAGTCATAACAATTTGTGGGTTTGTGGGCTTGCCAAGAATATACCTCACTCTGGAATAGTTGATACCGTCACACCCACCTTTAAGGACCCTGACAAATTATTTTTGACAGGGCTGAGAGAGTGCTAAGCCCTTGCAGCATGCAACAAGGCTACCCATGGGTTGGTATATGCTAGCTCCGCTATTACACAGTCTAGGGACACATTCTCTGTTGGTCCCGATCACTGAACTCTATCAATTTCCAGGGACAAATCTTCCAAGACCTCTCCTGGCATACGCTTCAGCAATGGAGAATCGTGTAATTGGTTATTGAAGACTTTCAAAAGAAAAACATCCAATATCTCGGATATTTTTCTGTGTGCCAAAAAGTCCTTCTGAATGGGAAGAGCACACCCTGTGAGACCCTATCAACCTGGACGCCTTCTGTGAGGCCTTTACTATTCCAAAACCCACCCTCTTGTGCTGGGTACATTCCTGCTCTATGTCAAGACTCTCTCCACTGCCTTGATGAAAGTACTCGCTTTGGGTAGATCTGCCCAGGCCCTGCTTCTGCAGTAACCTTATTGATCTCCTGGTTATGTTGGAGTTGCTCTTTTCCTGGTCTGTGGTTGACATTACACATCCCATTTTCTATGCCTTGTCTGTATTTTACATGCCTCTCCTGAAGATTGGGAATTCTTCTCCAGCACTGGCTGTATATGTACACACACACACACACACACACACACACACACACACACACACACACACACACACACACACACTCTCTCTCTCTCTCTCTCTTTCTCTCTCGCTGCATCCATGGACAAACAAACACACACACACACACACACACACACACACACACACACACACACACACACACTGAGTAGCCAGGTACAAAAGCCCTCTTGAGCCTGCTTGCAAACTTAATTACTTGGCCTTCCATTTTCTCCTGAAAGGAGATGCTTGCTCCTCTGGTGGGCAGGCTCCTCTCTCCTCTAGAGGCGCATCATGATGTCATGCGGGCCGCAAATTAACTTCATTGTGCTGCTGCTGTGAGCAGTAGCAGGTGGCCAGCAGGACCTGGGCCCTCCCTCCCTTTCCAGGAGGGGTGAGCAAGCAGATTGGCAGGTAGGCGGGCTGGTGGGCGGGCGGCCGGCCAGGCAGAAGACCAGCTTGTCACAGGTGCTTGATGGCGGCAATAGCGATGGCGGCAGTGGCAGGTGCGTGGTTGTGCAGGTGCTGCTGGCGGTATTGCGCCCACAGTGCATTTGCGTTGTGAGCAAGGCACCGCTAGCACAATGCTAGATATGGCCCTGATGCCTTGTCTGTATTTTACATGCCTCCCCTGAAGATTGGGAAGTCTTCTCCAGCACTGGCTGTATATGTTGAGTTTCTGCTCTCTTTCATTTTATTTTTTTTAACTGCTGTTTCTCTTGCTCACTAACCTATAGGGAACCTGCCATACTGCATAATAATATTGATAGTCTATTGTGTTTCTCCTACTGTACATTTATGGTCCTCTGGTAAATAGATTACTTCTCAAGATTTTATATAATTAGGGTTTGCTAAACTGCAGTTAGAGATGCTGATCTGGTCAATAGGTTATACCATTCTTTTGTACAATATTCTCTTTTCTGTTTATAAATTGCTTAGAGATTTGTTCTCTTTTATAAGTGCTTGATTATAGACATTACCTTCGGTTGAAGGCTACCTGCGACAAGGGTCGGACTGGCTATCTGGCACTTCTGGCATATAAACATATATATTGGTAGATGCTCAATTAGCTTAGTGATATCATTCAGGTGCTCGAAAGGGAGGGGTATTTCTAAGCAAGAAAAAAAGGCATTTGTTTCCCCCAGCACCCTGAATGATAACCGTAACCAGATATAAATTCCACATAATAATAGAATTCAGAGATCTTCGTTACACATATTTGCGCAAATGTGTGAATAAGCCCCAAAGCCGCATCAAGGCGTCTCTGTATATTTCGGGTCCCTAGCGCTATATCTAGGTGCAGGGTGTGGTACCCCAAAACACCAGCATAAGCCAGAAAGCCCAGCGTAGCATACCAGTGAAAAAACTATAGTGTTAGTAAATTAGTATTTAGGAAGCCAAAGCTATAGAGAAAGTGATACAAAAATGAAATGCAATTAAAATAGAGAAATAGTGTTAAAAAATTAATAAGTGAAAAGTGTTAGTAGAATGTAAAGGTATGCCACACTAAGGCCATCCAGCTCAGCCAGTCCAGAGGCACCACACCTCACACCTCCATTACCAGAAGAGCGGATGGGCAGGTGGGTTGGCCCGGTCCCTCTGGCTCTCTGGTTGAGCCGCCCCCATCGGTCTCCATAGAAATGGGGATGTGCCGCACGTGCAGGCCTCCGGACTCGTTGCGCACTCTGCCCTCAGCAAGCGTCACCATGGTAATGGGGTTGTGCCACGAGACCACGCCCCCATGACTCGCGGCATGCTCCCATACAACGTAACGTGAGCGCGCTCCCCCATGATGAGTGCGTGTTCACGAGTGCCCAAGCTGAAATGGAGGCCCAGACCATCACTACCTGCCATTGTTGGAGGATTGGGTGTAGATGATTTTAAATAGAACTGTTTGGGAAGAGAAAAAGCAGGGCTGTAAGAGAAAAGCATGAGATTGAAGGGAAGGATGTCAGAGAGGGACAAGTTTTATTACAATACACAATACCTAATACGCAGTAATAACTGGTCCAACTGAGTCAAAGGCAGTTGTATGGTTGGAGTTATAGAGTGAAGTAGGCTTGCCAGGGCAAGGGAGACGGTGAGTGAAGAACAGAGAGAGTAAATGGATGTGGAAAAGAGTCAGTATCAAGACCATAAAGGTTTCATTGAGTGAAGGCAATTTTGGCAGAAGAAGTTGAGTAAAAAGGAATACAGAGAGAGTGAGATGAGAGGATGTTCATAGAGAGGAAGAGGATGTTGGAGAAGTCAGTTGTATTACAACAGTGGGAAAAAATGAGGTCAAGAGTATAGCCACTGGAGTGAAGGAAAGAGGAACATTGAGTAAAGCTTAGGGTGGAATAGAGTGAGAGAAGTTTTAAAAGCAGAAGAATCTGTTGGCTGCTTTTGGGGTGGAGCCATGGCTGTAATGGTGTAGGAAGCAGGTTTGCTTGGGCTCTCATATATACCTCCTGTAAAGCTCCTGATGTCCTGACTTGCTCTGCAGATCTGTGGTGTGGGTGCCCTGACCAAGTAAGCTCCCGGCCACATGGTCCTGGAGGCTCCTCCATTTGCTGCTCTTTACAGCCCATAGCAACCTAAAGGGTTTTTTTAAAATAAAATTTGGAAGAGCCTTTATAAATCCAGAAACAAAAGTGCTGGATCTTGGGGTGTTTATTGGGCCTGCAGCAATCCCTGCCTCTAGAGGAGATTTCAATGCCGTTATGGACCCAGTCTTAGATAGGTGGTGGTCATCTATGAGTTCCATTAGTTAGAGTGCTGCTGGTTTTTAAAATTTTGTAAAATAGTTGGGGAGGGTGGATGTGTGGATATTTAAAGATCCTGTGGTTAGCCAATTTTCATGTTTCTCTTCCACTCATCACACCTTTTCACATATACACCTTGCCTTGGTTTCTTGCATATTGTTGCCCAAGATACTACATACTGAATATAAAGCAAGAGGTGTATCAGACAATTCACCATTCATTATAAAATTGAATTGGGGCATTTCCAGAGGATTATAGTAATGGAAATTACATCCCTCATGGTTGCTACAAATGGGGGTGGGACTAGAGCTGATAGAGATGTGAGAAGAATGCATTGCAGTTAATACTGGTAGTGCCCCGATGTCAACTGTATGGGATGCCTTTAAGGCTTTTCTTCGAGGGTCCTTTATACAGCGAGTGGCTGAGATTAAAATGCAGTATTGGAAATGGAAATTCATTTGGAAACTACTTGTAAAAATAGAGAGCTGCAATATCTTGGGGACAAACTAGATTCTACCTGTATCCAGTGGTTGACTGCTCAGAATGCATGCTGTGCTCATCTAACAGATACAGCAAGCTGTAGATTATTGTTTCAATAACACAGATTTTATATGCAGGCAAATGGGTAGTTTATTGTCACATCTGGTGCAGGCTGAATACCCTATAATATGTTTTCAGAATACAAGGCATATGGTTCTATAGTTACCTCTACTCCCGACATTGTCGAGACATTCACTTCTTATTTAAAATCTCCATATGCTACTCGCTTGACCTATGATATTTCTGCTTTGCAGACATACAGTATGTAACTTTAGTACTGTAGGTCTCTCTCAGTTATCTCAGGAGGACAGATAATACCTTGATTCTCCTCTGAGATTGGAAGAGGTTGGACCACAACATCTTTTCCTGATGGCATTCCTATTGAGGTATATAAAATATGCCAAAATATTTGTTAGAAATATTCAATATGATCTTTGAAGAGGGCTGACTGTTACAACTGAATAATCTTCTTTCTGAGGTAGATGCAGAATTTGGAGATCTTCTTGACATTGACCCTTATACACCCTGGGTTACACTTGTAGAACTCACCTGCTGGTCTTCTTGCTTAAAATAGCCACTTTTCCCATAAGGCATGATGTTCCTACCGGTACTGGGATGCCACCAGGATTTAGGCCACTGGTGGTAATACAAGCTTAACCCAGAGTGATCCAAATCAATGCCAATGTAAAGTGAGACCAAAAGAAGAGAGGAGCAAATACTAAATCAAGGACTAAAGTAGAGAAAGACACTACTGGTGGAAGGAGAGAATCTGGTAAGTGTATATTAATAGGACAGGAGTATCTCAGACTAGAGACTAGACAGAAGCATGAGGACTAGAGTGTTATGAGTATATGCATGCACACAACAGTGAAAGTTTAAATCCAGCAGAAGGAAATGCTGGAAGTGAGGGTACCGGGGAAAGAGAATAACTAAAAAACTTGAAACACAATAACGAACAGACAAAATGGTAGAGTAGCTCAGATTACATTCCAGAAATGTGGCAAATAGAAGTAATGCCACAGGGCTTGTCACAGGCATCACCAAGGACAAAAGGAGTGTTAGGATCTCCTGTTCTGTACTGCCACGTCGCCATGGCAACCGGGAGGCAAGTGTTAGCGAAGTAACCTGAGCGCAGCTGATACTCCGGTCCGGGTTTTTACTGTGTAGTGGTTACAGGCTCTGTGCACAGCAGGGAATCCGGCGCTGGTTTTGTGCTCACAGTCTGTGAGGTCTGAGTGGGGCGTGGACAGCACCTGCTATATAAACCATCCTCAGGCTAGGCAAATGCTGCTGAATCTTTGTTTGTTAGTCAGTTCCAGAGAGTTAGCTAGTACTGTGTGACTTTGTATTTACTTGTTGCTTACTGCGAATAGGCCTTGGGATTCGGTACTTCATTCTGCCAATCCGGACCTAGCAGTAAGACTGGAGTCAGTTGTTTAACCTGCTGGGGTTCTTTTGCTATTCTGTGAACCCAGCAGGTTTGCGGCTGTACTCTCAGACCTGCTTGCTTAATCCTCCCTCACTGTGCAGGGCGTCCAGGTGTCAGTTTAGTGGCAGTAAGCTGAACCTGTGCCCTGCAAGTGGGGGTTAGGATTGTGGATACTCTCCTTGTGTCTATATTTCTATCTCTGACCAAGGAGTTTATTCCCACACCCGTTGGTAACCCTTTGGGGTTTTTCCTGTTGCTCTTAGCAACATCATTTTGGGTGCTCCACATGTTAAATCACTACATCTCGCTTCATTGTCCGCTCTATTCCATCTGAGCATTCCTGACACTAGGGAGACACCCAATTCTTGAGCCTTTGGGCTTCCCCGTTCATTTTGTGTTTATTAGTTATTCCATCACCTCCTGTGTATGTTGTGTTATACTGTCTGTGAGTTCGTTTTGCCTCGCATCCCTCTCTGTTCATACACCGGTATACTCCTGTTAGCACTGGTGTGCGTAACATATTCAGCAGCCCTACTCCTGTTGAAATTTTGTGGGAATATGGAGCATACCCCTCAAAAAACTTTGCAACAGGTGGTCGATCAGGTGCAGATCCTGACTCGACAATTTAATGAGATGTCCATTAAAATGAACACCCCGCAGGCCGCTAGCGGAGGGGTTAAGGAGCCGAAAATAAATCTCGCGGATCGTTTTTCTGGAGATCGCTCGCAGTTCTTTTGTTTCAAGGAGAGCTGTAAGCTATATTTCAGGCTTAGGCCCCAGTCTTCTGGGTCGGAGATTCAGCGGGTGGGCATGGTGATTTCCTTGCTACAAGGAGACCCACAGGTCTGGGCATATGGGTTGCATCCTGACTGTCCGTCGCTTAAAAGTGTTGATGTTTTTTTTACGGCACTGGGCATTTTGTATGATGACCCTGACAAGATGGCTTCAGCCGAGGCTCAGATTACGGTCCTAAAGCAAGGGCGACGGCCAGCTGAGGTTTATAGTACGGAGTTTCGGAGGTTGGCTCATGATACCCAGTGGAATGACCCAGCCCTGAGAAACCAGTACCGAAGGGGCCTTTCTGACCAGATAAAGGACCAACTGGTACAATATCCCTCACCTGATAGCTTAGATCAGCTCATGCAGTTATCCATCCGGGTGGATAGATGGCTGAGAGAGCGTAGGCTTGAAAGGGAGACCGCAGTTTCCTTTTTTCCCAAGGGAACCTCAGACTCTGAGGAATATTCCGAGGAGCCTATGCAGATTGGGGCTACCCGCCTCTCCTCGCGTGAGAAGACGCGGAGGAGACAGCAGGGTTTGTGTTTGTACTGTGGGAATAAAGGTCATGTCGTAGTATCATGCCCAGAAAAGCCGGAAAACTTCAGGGCCTGAGGGTGATGGGAAATATCCTGTCAGGCCAGAAGTCAGATTTTCCCAAAAAGACTTTTCTCATTCCGGTGACTTTGGAGATCCTCGGTCAAACTGTCAAGACTGAGGCCTTTGTTGACAGTGGGGCCTATGGGGTTTTCATGGACCGTCAATTCGCCCTGGAACACTCTGTTCCCTCAGTACCTTTGGCATCAGAGATTGAGATCTGTGGGTTAAACGGGGAACCATTGTCCCAGGGTAAAATTACCTCCTGCACCAGCCAAATTCCTTTGTTTATTGGAGCCACACACTCTGAAAAATTGTCTTTCTATGTGGCTGTCTGTTCTTTTGCCCCATTGGTTTTGGGGTTACCCTGGTTAAGGGCCCATAACCCTCAATCTAACTGGGTCTCTGGGGAGATTCTTAGTTGGGGTAGTGATTGTTTCAGGAGTTGCTTGAGCCTTCCAGTCAGGCTCTCGCAGCTAAGTTTGCCAGGATTGCCAGGATGTTATGCAGATTTTGCGGATGTGTTCTCCAAAAAAGTTGCGGAGGTACTACCTCCCCATCTCCCCTATGACTGTGCCATTGATTTGTTGCCGGATGCTAAGCTTCCCAAGAGCAGGTTGTACTCCCTGTCACGTCCTGAGACTCAGGCTATGGCAGAGTACATTCAGGAGAACTTGGCTAAGGGATTTATCAGACCCTCACAGTCCCCAGTTGGGTCGGGGTTCTTCTTCGTGGGTAAAAAGGACGGTTCGTTGCGACCCTGCATCGACTTCAGGGAATTGAACCGTATCACGATTAAAACTCGTACCCACTGCCTCTCATTTCGGTTTTGTTTGACCAGCTTCGTACTGCCACCATTTTTTCTAAGATTGACCTACGCGGTGCTTACAATCTAATCCGAATAAGAGAGGGGGATGAATGGAAGACTGCCTTTAATACCCACTCAGGGCATTATGAATATTTGGTGATGCCTTTTGGGCTCTCTAATGCCCCGGCAGTCTTCCAGGAATTCATGAACGATGTGCTCAGGGAATATTTGGATAGATTTTTAGTTGTTTATCTAGATGACATCCTAATCTTCTCCCATTCCCTGGAGGAACATCGGAAGCATGTACGCTTAGTCCTCCAGAAACTCAGAGACCACCAGCTTGGGGCGAAGCTGGAGAAGTGCGAATTTGAAGTCCAGCAAATCGCATTTCTAGGGTATATTATCTCCTCAGAAGGTTTCCAAATGGAGGGTTCTAAGGTACAGGCAGTCCTGGATTGGGTGCAGCCCACTAGTTTGAAGGCGCTTCAGCGTTTTCTGGGCTTTGCGAATTTTTATAGACGGTTCATCGCTGGATTTTCGTCTATAGTGGCCCCCTTGGTGGCACTCACTAAGAAAGGGGCGGATGTTGCTCACTGGTCTTGTGAGGCCAAAGCGGCATTTGCCCGTCTCAAAAGGGCATTTGTCTCGGCCAAGGTGCTGCGACACCCAGATCCAGAGCGTCCTTTTGTGGTAGAAGTGGATGCCTCTGAGATAGGTATTGGGGCAGTGCTCTCTCAGATGGGGGTGTCTGATAATCGCCTTCATCCCTGTGCTTACTTTTCCCGTAAATTTTCGTCTGCCGAGATGAATTATGATGTGGGTAACCGGGAATTGTTGGCTATAAAGGATGCACTCGGGGAGTGGAGACACTGGCTTGAGGGGGCTAAGTTTGTGGTCTCAATTCTCACCGACCATAAGAATCTGGCATATTTAGAGTCAGCGAAGCGGCTCAATGCCAGGCAAGCACGATGGGCTTTGTTTTTTGCTCGCTTTAATTTTTTGATAACATATCGCCCTGGGTCAAAAAACATCAAGGCTGATGCGCTCTCGCGGAGTTTTGCTCCAGTCCAAGAGACCACCGAGGAGCCGTTGCCCATTGTGTCCCCATCATGTATTAAAGTGGGCATTACCCAGGACCTCTTGTCATTAGTCCTTAGAGCACAGGAGCAGGCTCCTCCAGACCTTCCGGTTGGTCTCTTGTTTGTGCCTCCTAGGTTAAGACAGCGAGTGTTCCTGGAATTCCATGCCAAGAGGTCGGCAGGGCATCCGGGTATTGCCAGAACTCGGGAGTTGCTGTCTAGGGCGGTGTGGTGGCCCTCGGTGGCTAGGGATGTGGATCAGTGGGTTCGGGCATGTGACGTTTGTGCCCGAAATAAAACTCCTAGAGGGGTTCCTGTCGGCCCATTACATCCACTCTCTATTCCATCTAAGCCATGGACCCACATTTCCATGGATTTTGTGGTGGACTTGCCCAAATCCTCGGGGATGACAGCCATTTGGGTTGTCGTTGACAGGTTTTCGAAGATGGCGCATTTCGTTCCACTGGTTGGGTTGCCATCGGCCAGACGCCTGTCTGAGTTATTTATGCAGCATGTTGTGCGCCTCCACGGGTTGCCACTTGATGTGGTCTCTGACCGTGGATCCCAGTTTGTGGCCAAATTCTGGAGGGCATTTTGTTCTGATCTCCAGATTTCTGTGAGCTTGTCGTCAGGCTACCATCCACAGTCTAATGGGCAGACTGAGAGGGTGAACCTGTCCTTGGAGCAGTTCCTCAGGTGTTATGTCTCCAAGTGTCATACTGACTGGGTTGCTCATCTGTCCATGGCGGAGTTTGCCTATAACAACGCGGCTCACTCTGCTACAGGGATCTCTCCCTTCCTTTGTGTGTATGGGCATCATCCTAAGGCCAATTCTTTTGACCCCCTGGATTCCACGCCTGGTGGTTCCTCTGTGGTTTCGGCCCTTAGGGGTATTTGGAGGAAAGTGAAGAAAGCCCTTGTGTCTGTGTCATTAGTGACCAAAAGGGTTTTTGATAAGCGGAAAAGACCCTGCAGCTTTAAATTAGGAGACTTCGTCTGGTTGTCCACCAAGAATTTGAAGTTGAGACAACCATCTCATAAGTTAGGCCCCCGGTTCATCGGCCCTTATAAGATCACCAGGGTTATCAATCCGGTGGCAGTTCAGTTAGATCTGCCCCGTTCTTTGGGTATCAATAAAACATTTCATTGTTCCCTTTTAAAACTGGCGGTTAGTAATTCTTCTTCCAGTGGAAGACCTTCTCCTCTTCTGATACGGGGTCAGAGGGAGTTTGTGGTTGAAAGGGTTCTTGACTCCAAGATGGTTCGGGGTCGGCTGTCATTTTTGGTGCACTGGAAGGGGTATGGCCCGGAGGAGCGGTCGTGGGTGCGCAGTTGTGATCTTCATGCCCCCAGACTGATACGCTCTTTCTTCTCGCAGTTCCCCGATAAACCCGGTGGTACTGTTAGGATCTCCTGTTCTGTACTGCCACGTCGCCATGGCAACCGGGAGGCAAGTGTTAGCGAAGTAACCTGAGCGCAGCTGATACTCCGGTCCGGGTTTTTACTGTGTAGTAGTTACAGGCTCTGTGCACGGCAGGGAATCCGGCGCTGGTTTTGTGCTCACAGTCTGTGAGGTCTGAGTGGGGCGTGGACAGCACCTGCTATATAAACCATCCTCTCAGGCTAGGCAAATGCTGCTGAATCTTTGTTTGTTAGTCAGTTCCAGAGAGTTAGCTAGTACTGTGTGACTTTGTATTTACTTGTTGCTTACTGCGAATAGGCCTTGGGATTCGGTACTTCATTCTGCCAATCCGGACCTAGCAGTAAGACTGGAGTCAGTTGTTTAACCTGCTGGGGTTCTTTTGCTATTCTGTGAACCCAGCAGGTTTGCGGCTGTACTCTCAGACCTGCTTGCTTAATCCTCCCTCACTGTGCATGGCGTCCAGGTGTCAGTTTAGTGGCAGTAAGCTGAACCTGTGCCCTGCAAGTGGGGGTTAGGATTGTGGATACTCTCCTTGTGTCTATATTTCTATCTCTGACCAAGGAGTTTATTCCCACACCCTTTGGTAACCCTTTGGGGTTTTTCCTGTTGCTCTTAGCAACATCATTTTGGGTGCTCCACATGTTAAATCATTACATCTCACTTCATTGTCCGCTCTATTCCATCTGAGCATTCCTGACACTAGGGAGACACCCAATTCCTGAGCCTTTGGGCTTCCCCATTCATTTTGTGTTTATTAGTTATTCCATCACCTCCTGTGTATGTTGTGTTATACTGTCTGTGAGTTCGTTTTGCCTCGCATCCCTCTCTGTTCATACACCAGTATACTCCTGTTAGCACTGGTGTGCGTAACAAGGAGAATAACCGAACAGAGTAATCCACGGGTCAGTACTAGATCAAACTGACGAGGGCTCTTGCTGCAGCCAGGAATGATGACCAGCACGGAGTGAGAGGCAGGCAGAGAGTATAAAGGGTGCACGGACCAATTAGAGATGTTACACAGCCAAGCCTCAACCTAATTAAAAACTTCCTGCAGCTGTCCTGTTGCACATCTGCACACCTCCTAAAAGTCCAGCGTCAATGTAACCAGACACAGCTGACGCCTCCGCTCAGAGGTTCCCCAGCACTTCTGTTCCCTGGCAACCCCGAATGTCACATCAGCTCGGCAATCAGGTTGCCATGGAGCCAGTGGCAGGGGAGTGTAAGTTCAGGAGCATCCTGGTCACCTAGCGATGACCGGACGCTGAGAGCTGTGAGATGCAGCTTGTAACAGTACCCCTCCCCCCCTGAAGAGGGGTCAAGGAACCCCTAGAACACAGTTTCCAAGGGAAATTTTTGAAAAAGTTGTCTTTCAATCTAGGAGCATGCAGATTCTTGTCACACCCAGCATCTCTCCCTGGAGGGAATATCAGTATTTTCTTGAATCTGAGAAAATTGAGGAAAGCTAGTATATCATTCAGATATAAAATAACTCTATCCTGCCAAGGAGCAAACAATGATTTATTTGTACCAGGAGGGAATGCAGGGTTATGTAATATTGGGATGATAGGAGATGGGGCTGGGGCCAAGCCGTATTTCCTATTGGCAAAGTCCCAAACCGTTAGTGAGCCAGAAACTATGGGGTGGGACGCTACATTTCTAGGGCGGCAGGATTTCGGAAGCCAGAGAAGAGAAGTGAGAGTTGAGAGACCTAGTTCAGCGGCTTCTATAGATACCCGGACCCTTCGGGAAGCGGGGTTGCACCATTGTACGCAGTGTGAAAGCTGTGTGGCTAAATAATATCTTTTAAAGTCTGGGATGCCTAGGCCGCCACTATATGTGGGGCGCTGTAAAAGTTTCAATCGGATTCGGGGACACTTATTTGCCCATATGAATTGTGACATGTGGAATTGTAGGAATCTAAAAACAGATGGCGGAAGTTATATCGGGAGGGTCTGGAATAGGTAAAGTATTCATTTTTTGCTTGTGCCATTGAAATAGAAAGGAATTTTCCAAAGAGAGCTTAATTGGGCCAGGGATATAAAAATTCAACTCTTCAGTTTTACCCGTATTAAGTTTATACCCTGAATGTTTAGAATAGAGGTCTATCTCAGAAAGGAGCGGTTGTAACGACTGAGACGGGGATCCCAGGGATATGAGGACATAGTCAGCGTATAACGCAATTTTATGTTCAGAAGGACCTACCCGCACTCCAGCTATAGCTGTATTAGCTCAGATCTTTGCTGCCAGCGGTTCCATAACCAAAGCAAATAGCAGTGGGGAGAGCGGGCATCCCTTTATGGTGCCGTTAGTGATACCGAATATGGAAGAGGTGAGGCAATTAACAGAAACTGTGGCAGTAGGGGATCTATAAAGCGCAGAGACACCATCCAGAAATTTGCCAGAAAAGCCCATCCTCCGGAATACCGAGAAAGCGAAGGGCCAGGCAATCCTGTCAAAAGCCTTCTCGGTGTCCAGTGCTAGCAACAATGAGTGTAGCTTTTGTTTATGGATATAGTAAATCAAATCTATGGCTCTCCTGGTATTATCGGAGGCCTGACGGCCAGAGATGAAGCCCACTTGGTCCGGGTGTATCAATTGTGTGAGTAGGGGAGCTAAGCGGTTGGCTAAGATTTTAGCATAAATCTTAAGATCAACGTTCAGCAATGAGATCGGGCGATAGTTGGAACATCGTGTTGGATCCCCCTCCAGCTTCAGAATCACAATAGTGTCGGCCTGCACAGTTGCTGGCGCAAATTATGCTCCCTCCAGAACACTATTAAAGAGCGAGGTAAGATAAGGGGCTAATTCTGTGAGTAATGTTTTGTAATACTGAGCGGTAAAGCCATCTGCGCCAGGTGCAGCCGACAACTGCATAGATTTGATAGCGGCAACCGTCTCTTCCAGCGAGATATCCTCATTGAGAAGAGAAATCTGTTGCTCTGTCAGACATGGCAAGGGGGTATCTGAGAGGTATGAACATGCTCCCTCTGGACCATCAGAGGGTAGGGGGGGGGGGGCAGGGAGATTATATAAGGAGCTATAAAAATTCCGAAATTCCTCCACAATCAGTTTAGGATCATAAGTGAGTCCGTTCAATGTAGTAGAGTGCAGTTTTTCTATCATTCCCATAGCTCGCTTACTTCTCAGCTTATTGACTAAAAGACTATCTATTTTATCTGCTTTATCGTAAAATTTTTGATGGAGCTTCTGTAGTATAGCTGCTGCTCTTCGCGATAAAAGGGTATTTAACTGACCCTTGAGGTTATTTATCTGAGAAAGTAGGGAGTCACTCGGGGAATTTTTATGTTGGTCCAAAAGCGCAGAAATTTGAGATTCCAGTGAGGAAACTTCCTGTGCTGCTTTCTTACGTATGGCTGAGGCCTTGGATATGAAATGACCACTAATAGTGGCTTTATTTGCGCTGTAACCTGTAGCATGAAGGGAAATACCCATCTGTATCGTATTTGATGCTGACGTAGTATCCTCGTAACGGGCTGGAGGTCTCGTCTCTTTTGAATGGTAGAAGGGGCCAGATCCTGAAAAACCTGCAACTGCATATCACTGGAGAATCCCGTACTGACATCAGGATTCGTTCTTTGGAGCAAAAATAATGTAGAAGAACTATGACATCCCTGGGCGGTTGTGTCAGGGCAGGTTTCGCTTGGAGCGCTCTGTGAGCCCTATCGCAAAGACAGTCGGCATCTGAAAGGTCAGGCAATACGTACTGAAAAAAGTCTTTCAAAAAAGACGGCAGAGCGGAGCTAAGAATTGATTCCGTCACATTGCGGATGCGCAGATTGTTACGAAGGGGAGCGATTCTCCTGATCTTCTTGACATTCTTTTTGGTGCACTGGAAGGGGTATGGCCCGGAGGAGCGGTCGTGGGTGCGCAGTTGTGATCTTCATGCCCCCAGACTGATACGCTCTTTCTTCTCGCAGTTCCCCGATAAACCCGGTGGTACTGTTAGGATCTCCTGTTCTGTACTGCCACGTCGCCATGGCAACCGGGAGGCAAGTGTTAGCGAAGTAACCTGAGCGCAGCTGATACTCCGGTCCGGGTTTTTACTGTGTAGTGGTTACAGGCTCTGTGCACGGCAGGGAATCCGGCGCTGGTTTTGTGCTCACAGTCTGTGAGGTCTGAGTGGGGCGTGGACAGCACCTGCTATATAAACCATCCTCTCAGGCTAGGCAAATGCTGCTGAATCTTTGTTTGTTAGTCAGTTCCAGAGAGTTAGCTAGTACTGTGTGACTTTGTATTTACTTGTTGCTTACTGCGAATAGGCCTTGGGATTCGGTACTTCATTCTGCCAATCCAGGCCTAGCAGTAAGACTGGAGTCAGTTGTTTAACCTGCTGGGGTTCTTTTGCTATTCTGTGAACCCAGCAGGTTTGCGGCTGTACTCTCAGACCTGCTTGCTTAATCCTCCCTCACTGTGCAGGGCGTCCAGGTGTCAGTTTAGTGGCAGTAAGCTGAACCTGTGCCCTGCAAGTGGGGGTTAGGATTGTGGATACTCTCCTTGTGTCTATATTTCTATCTCTGACCAAGGAGTTTATTCCCACACCCGTTGGTAACCCTTTGGGGTTTTTCCTGTTGCTCTTAGCAACATCATTTTGGGTGCTCCACATGTTAAATCATTACATCTCACTTCATTGTCCGCTCTATTCCATCTGAGCATTCCTGACACTAGGGAGACACCCAATTCCTGAGCCTTTGGGCTTCCCCGTTCATTTTGTGTTTATTAGTTATTCCATCACCTCCTGTGTATGTTGTGTTATACTGTCTGTGAGTTCGTTTTGCCTCGCATCCCTCTCTGTTCATACACCAGTATACTCCTGTTAGCACTGGTGTGCGTAACAAGGAGAATAACCGAACAGAGTAATCCACGGGTCAGTACTAGATCAAACTGACGAGGGCTCTTGCTGCAGCCAGGAATGATGACCAGCACGGAGTGAGAGGCAGGCAGAGAGTATAAAGGGTGCACGGACCAATTAGAGATGTTACACAGCCAAGCCTCAACCTAATTAAAAACTTCCTGCAGCTGTCCTGTTGCACATCTGCACACCTCCTAAAAGTCCAGCGTCAATGTAACCAGACACAGCTGACGCCTCCGCTCAGAGGTTCCCCAGCACTTCTGTTCCCTGGCAACCCCGAATGTCACATCAGCTCGGCAATCAGGTTGCCATGGAGCCAGTGGCAGGGGAGTGTAAGTTCAGGAGCATCCTGGTCACCTAGCGATGACCGGACGCTGAGAGCTGTGAGATGCAGCTTGTAACAGTACCCCTCCCCCCCTGAAGAGGGGTCAAGGAACCCCTAGAACACAGTTTCCAAGGGAAATTTTTGAAAAAGTTGTCTTTCAATCTAGGAGCATGCAGATTCTTGTCACACCCAGCATCTCTCCCTGGAGGGAATATCAGTATTTTCTTGAATCTGAGAAAATTGAGGAAAGCTAGTATATCATTCAGATATAAAATAACTCTATCCTGCCAAGGAGCAAACAATGATTTATTTGTACCAGGAGGGAATGCAGGGTTATGTAATATTGGGATGATAGGAGATGGGGCTGGGGCCAAGCCGTATTTCCTATTGGCAAAGTCCCAAACCGTTAGTGAGCCAGAAACTATGGGGTGGGACGCTACATTTCTAGGGCGGCAGGATTTCGGAAGCCAGAGAAGAGAAGAGAGAGTTGAGAGACCTAGTTCAGCGGCTTCTATAGATACCCGGACCCTTCGGGAAGCGGGGTTGCACCATTGTACGCAGTGTGAAAGCTGTGTGGCTAAATAATATCTTTTAAAGTCTGGGATGCCTAGGCCGCCACTATATGTGGGGCGCTGTAAAAGTTTCAATCGGATTCGGGGACACTTATTTGCCCATATGAATTGTGACATGTGGAATTGTAGGAATCTAAAAACAGATGGCGGAAGTTATATCGGGAGGGTCTGGAATAGGTAAAGTATTAATTTTTTGCTTGTGCCATTGAAATAGAAAGGAATTTTCCAAAGAGAGCTTAATTGGGCCAGGGATATAAAAATTCAACTCTTCAGTTTTACCCGTATTAAGTTTATACCCTGAATGTTTAGAATAGAGGTCTATCTCAGAAAGGAGCGGTTGTAACGACTGAGACGGGGATCCCAGGGATATGAGGACATCGTCAGCGTATAACGCAATTTTATGTTCAGAAGGACCTACCCGCACTCCAGCTATAGCTGTATTAGCTCAGATCTTTGCTGCCAGCGGTTCCATAACCAAAGCAAATAGCAGTGGGGAGAGCGGGCATCCCTTTATGGTGCCGTTAGTGATACCGAATATGGAAGAGGTGAGGCAATTAACAGAAACTATGGCAGTAGGGGATCTATAAAGCGCAGAGACACCATCCAGAAATTTGCCAGAAGAGCCCATCCTCCGGAATACCGAGAAAGCGAAGGGCCAGGCAATCCTGTCAAAAGCCTTCTCGGTGTCCAGTGCTAGCAACAATGAGTGTAGCTTTTGTTTATGGATATAGTAAATCAAATCTATGGCTCTCCTGGTATTATCGGAGGCCTGACGGCCAGAGATGAAGCCCACTTGGTCCGGGTGTATCAATTGTGTGAGTAGGGGAGCTAAGCGGTTGGCTAAGATTTTAGCATAAATCTTAAGATCAACGTTCAGCAATGAGATCGGGCGATAGTTGGAACATCGTGTTGGATCCCCCTCCAGCTTCAGAATCACAATAGTGTCGGCCTGCACAGTTGCTGGCGCAAATTATGCTCCCTCCAGAACACTATTAAAGAGCGAGGTAAGATAAGGGGCTAATTCTGTGAGGAATGTTTTGTAATACTGAGCGGTAAAGCCATCTGCGCCAGGTGCAGCCGACAACTGCATAGATTTGATAGCGGCAACCGTCTCTTCCAGCGAGATATCCTCATTGAGAAGAGAAATCTGTTGCTCTGTCAGACATGGCAAGGGGGTATCTGAGAGGTATGAACATGCTCCCTCTGGACCATCAGAGGGTAGGGGGGGGGGGCAGGGAGATTATATAAGGAGCTATAAAAATTCCGAAATTCCTCCACAATCAGTTTAGGATCATAAGTGAGTCCGTTCAATGTAGTAGAGTGCAGTTTTTCTATCATTCCCATAGCTCGCTTACTTCTCAGCTTATTGACTAAAAGACTATCTATTTTATCTGCTTTATCGTAAAATTTTTGATGGAGCTTCTGTAGTATAGCTGCTGCTCTTCGCGATAAAAGGGTATTTAACTGACCCTTGAGGTTATTTATCTGAGAAAGTAGGGAGTCACTCGGGGAATTTTTATGTTGGTCCAAAAGCGCAGAAATTTGAGATTCCAGTGAGGAAACTTCCTGTGCTGCTTTCTTACGTATGGCTGAGGCCTTGGATATGAAATGACCACTAATAGTGGCTTTATTTGCGCTGTAACCTGTAGCATGAAGGGAAATACCCATCTGTATCGTATTTGATGCTGACGTAGTATCCTCGTAACGGGCTGGAGGTCTCGTCTCTTTTGAATGGTAGAAGGGGCCAGATCCTGAAAAACCTGCAACTGCATATCACTGGAGAATCCCGTACTGACATCAGGATTCGTTCTTTGGAGCAAAAATAATGTAGAAGAACTATGACATCCCTGGGCGGTTGTGTCAGGGCAGGTTTCGCTTGGAGCGCTCTGTGAGCCCTATCGCAAAGACAGTCGGCATCTGAAAGGTCAGGCAATACGTACTGAAAAAAGTCTTTCAAAAAAGACGGCAGAGCGGAGCTAAGAATTGATTCCGTCACATTGCGGATGCGCAGATTGTTACGAAGGGGAGCGATTCTCCTGATCTTCTTGACATTCTTTGATGTCCTCCAGCTCATCATGGAGTCTAGAGAGTTCCGAAACAAGACGTTGCTGAGAGCGGCAAAGGTCGTCCATCTTAGATTCAAGAGCGTCTGTACGATTACCAAGGGCCGTGAGGTCAGACTTGAAATCGGCAATAGCTGTGGAGAGTTCTTGCTTAAAGGCGGATTGGACCCCTCAAGTAAGCTGGTCATAACTGCTTGAATCTGTGAGTCAATACCCATCTCCGATGAACAGGGGGAGGAAGGAGAGTCCGTAAGCAATGTCGGAGGGCCCTTAGATTTTGGTCCAAAAAAATTTGTGGAGGTCTGCGTGTTTTTCTTATTTCTTTGCGCCATTATGGGGGCTAAAAGGATAAGCGGGGTATCACAAATGTAAAAAGAGACACAGGCGTTGTTTGTTGGATGTATGTTGAAAACTATCATGGTCCAGGTAGGACAAATTGTGTTGCTAGACCAGCATCCTGGCCGTCTGTGAGTGATGCCAGTACCTGGCTGCTGTAGTGTGGCACCGGAGCTCGTTCCTCCTCAGGTCTGTTGGCAAGTAGTGTGCCGCGCCGGGAGCCAGTGGTGGTAACACAGCTCCGGAGGTAATCACTTCCCTGGGCGGCTGGCAGATAGTGTGCGTCGTCAGAAGCTAGCGGCTGTATTGCGGCTCCGGAGAGAGCAGGGACCAGGCAGCATCAGAGAAGCGGCTCTCCAGGGCGGGTAGTAGCGGGTGTGTGGCGCTGAAGCGATGTCTCCCCACCGGAAGCGCAGCCCGACATCCACCTCCCACAAATGCAGTTGTGTTACTATTTACCAAATCAGGCAGCACAGATCCCAGACAGTCAAGATGGTGGGCACCTCTGAGCTCCGATCGACGGATAAATATTTACAGCTGGAAAACAATGCTCTGCTCTCTCTGCATTGGGCTGTAATGTACTCTGCTCAGACTAATTAATATGGGAGCTCTGTTAGCAGGAGGAATTATTCACTTCCAGCCCAGGCTCCGGTCAGCGGGAGAGCGGTGGAGGCTTCCAGCCCCGGGCGCGTGATGGCGGGACCTGTGCTCTGCGACAGGAGCCTCACTGTATGACGGGCAATTGGCTAATCTTTCCGCCGCTCGGAGCTGACAGGCGGAAGGTGCAAGTATCTTTTCCACTACCAATATGGCCGCCGCCACCGGATCCCCGCACCTCAAAGCAGCCCCAGACCCGCAGCTCCGTGGGCTCTCCTCACCGCCGCGTCTTCTCGGCAGAGTCTCACAGGTAGGAGGCATGCAGTGGGGTAGGCCGCTGAGCGATATGCGGCACCAGGTTTCCCCCGGAGCTCAGACGGGGGGGTCCCTAAATTTAGTCCCCGGCTTCACTGTGGGAGGAAGGCCGCAACCCGCAAGCACAGGACGAGCCTATACTTCGGCTCCGCAGCGCACCTCCAGCACACACAGAACAGCAAGGGCCGCTGTAGGGTGCTTTGGGGAACAAATAAATGGGGTTAGGCTGGAATATAGGGGATTATTAGGGCTGTATCCTGCAGGAGCTCCCCTGGGACATGTCCTTCCAGTCAGTCCACAAGCCATGCCCCCTAAAAAACCAAACAGTTTTCATATATTTAATAAACACAATTAAATAAAACAAATATGCAAAAATTAATGAATAAAAACTTTGAATAGAGCCTCACTGACAGTCTCTAGACCACAGTCAATTGCTTGTATGGGCACAAATTATGCCATTAATGTCCATGTAACAGGTCACACTAAACATTGGCTTTGGGATGACAACCGGAAAGGTGAAGTCTTAGAGGCAGAATGATACAAATTATTATATGCAAACTCAGCCATGGGCAAAACTTTGGACCAGTAGTCATGGCACATAGAAATAAAGCAACGTTGATATTGGCTGGTTGACTTGCTCAGTCTGTCCATTAGACTAAGGATGGCACACCGACAAAAGACTAATATGCATTCCCAGACTAAAACAAAATGACTTCCAAAATCTAGCAATAAACTGAGACCCTCTATCGGCCACAATATCCAAATCTGGCTAACTCTTTAGCAGAAGTCACTTTTGGCAGAGCCACTAAATTTTGCTAAATCGATCAACAGTGACCCAAATGATGGTATTCTGTGAAGATGGAGGGAGATCCACAATAAAATCGATGGAAACGGGTCCATGGTTTACACGGAATGGATAGAGGAAGAAGTTGACCCATGGAGCTCTTTGAAACATCTTATTCTGGGCACATACTTCACAAGAAAGCACAAACTGTTGGACATCTTAAGCCATGGAAGGCCACCAGACAGCTCGTGTCAACTGCTCCAATGTTCTAGTGCAGGGGTGGCCAACCAGTCAGAGACAAAGAGCCAAAATATCTTGTTAGGTATATCAAAGAGCCGACATCAAGTTGAAGGCGTACGTGCAAAAATGGGGTGTGGCCTTGTGCCTGCTAGGCCACACCCCTGTATAAAATACATTGAAAAAGCCATATTTACATAAAATAAATTTTAAAGACAGAATCAACACAAAATACATTGAAAAAGCCACTTACACATAAAATTTATTGAAAAAGCCATCTTGACATAATACACTACAGCTCCCCTATTTGTTACTCCAGCTACCACCCTCCTATGTCACTCAAGCCAGCACCTGCTGTGTCACTCCAGCCAGCTACCCCATTTGTCAATGTGTCACTCCTGCTAGTACTCTCCTGTGTCACTACAGCCAGTTCTCAATGTGTACCTCCTGCCAGCACACTCCTGTGTCATTCCAGCCAGTTCCCCCATGTGTCACTCCTGCCAGCACCATCCTGTATCACTCTAGCCAGTTCCCCCATGTGTCACTCCTACCAGTACCATCCTGTATCACTCCAGCCAGCCGTGTGTCACTCCTGCTAGTACTCTCCTGTGTCACTCCAGCCAGCTCGCCCATGTGTCACTCCTGCCAGCCCCTCCTGTGTCACTCCAGACAGCTTCCCCATTGTGTCTCTCCTGCCAGGATCCTCCTGTGTCACTCCAGCCAGCTCCCCCTTGTGTCACTCTAGCCCATCCTCAAAAGTCACTAGAGCCCCCCCAAACTAGAGCTGGATTAAGCAGGTGCAACAGGGGTGGCCATCCTGGGTTCCCCACACAATACAGACCCCCTCACATTCTGTGTTTGAATTGGAGGAGTCCCCTCCAGCAGCTCAGCTGTTCATTAACAGCAGCTGCCGGGGAGATCCTCCATGCACAGGCAGTTTCACGGGATCTTGAGGGGAAATCTTGTGAGAGAGTCTGTGTATTTAAGCGCGCTATCATGCTGCTTAAGTGTTGCTCCGCTCCAGAGGTGGGTAGGTGAGTGTTCTCTGGTGCGCTGTTCATGTGCGTGTGTGTGGTGTATGTGTGTTAGTATGGTGTGTGTGCGCACGCACGCAAGCTTTATTAGCGACACTTTGCCAGCGATAGTGGTGGCACCGCAACCTCCGTCGTCCTTGGCCCCCATCTGCTTTAATCTGGCCCTGCTTATGCCATTTCAGCAGCCCCTTATGTTTGACAGTGGGTTTCTCACCTCTAGTATCTATTTCCCTCAGTTTTCAGTCCCCGTAGTGCTGCGGTATGTCTGGCTGGAGTGCAGCGGTTTCAGGATCTGTTATGGTTACATGACTTGGAGTGTCAGGTGCCACAGTTGAATAAAGAAAGAGCTGCATGCAGCTCAAAATCCACGGGTTGGCCACTGCTGTTCTAGCGAATCCAGAATGTCCAGAAGTCTTAGCAGAATGAAACTGCAATAACACAGCCTGCTTGGTCCTACATCAATAGAACTCAAGAGGCAAGATCTTGTGTTAACCCTATAAGAATAGCAGAAGAGGGTACAATTGGTGATCCAGATTCCATGGAATCTTGAACTGGCAGGAAACTGAGAGACAAGGCAATGCCTTAATATTCTCAGATCCCGGTCTGAAGGTGTTTACATATCTAAACTTAGTGAAAAACAGGGCCCAACGAGCCTGCCGAGGGTTCTCTTAGCAGCCTCAATGTAAGCTAGATTTTTATGGTCGGTTAGCACAGTTATCACTTGCCGTGCCCCCTCAAACCAATGGCACCAATCTTCAAAGGCCCACTTAATAGCCAACAGCTCCCAGTTCCCAATATCATATTTCCTCTCAGCCGAGAAGAACTTCCTGGAGAGGTAAGCACAAGGATGGACCTTTCGATCCTCAGAATCCCTTTGTAAAGCACTTCTCCTGCTCCCACATCCGAAGCATCCACCTCCACCAGAAAAGGCAAATCCGGGTTAGGGTGACAAAGGACAGGTGCTGACATAAACACCCTCTTAAGCCTTTCGAAGTCCAACACTGCCTGTGGTGACCAATGCTAAACATCTGCTCCCTTCTTAGTAAACTCCACGATGGGAGCCACAATGGAAGAGAAGAAGCAAATGGAAAGTCTATAGTAATTGGAGAATCCAAGAAAGCGCTGGATAGCTTTGAGATTAGAGGGACGGGTCCACTCCAAAACTTCCTGAACCTTCTTCGGATACGTGGAAAACTCTTCAGGGGAAATTACATAACCCAAAAAGGACACCTCACCCACCTCAAATTCACATTTCTCCAATTTAGCGTACAGTTTATGCTCACAAAGTTTTTGGAGAACCATTCTCACTTGGTCACGATGTTCCGACAAGGACTTGGAGTAAATGAGAATGTCATCTAAGTAAACAATGACAAAATGACCAAGAAACTCCCTGAGAACCTCGTTGATGAAGTCTTGAAAGACAGCTGGAGCATTTAATAGTCCGAATGGCATAACTAGATATTCATAATGCCCCGTTTAAGTGTTAAATGTCATCTTCCATTCGTTACCCTCTCTAATCCGGACAAGGTTGTAGGTCCCTCTCAAATCAATTTTGGAGAAGATCACTGCTTGCCAAAGTTGGTAAAATAACACAGAGATGAGGGGAAGAGGATAGGAATTCCTCACAGAAATCTAATTCAAGGCTCTATAGTCAATACATCCTTTTTGGCTATGAAGAAGAATCCAGCTCCCACTGGATAAGGAAGAGTAGATGAATCCTTTGGCCAGACTTTCCTGAATGTATTGATCCATGGCTTGAGTCTCCAGAAGAGACAAGGCATACAATCTTCCCATTGGTAATTTAGCATTAGGGATGAGATCAATCGGACAGTCAAAGTCACGATGTGGAGGGAGAGTGCCCATCTCCTTCTTAGAGAAAACATCCTGAAAGGTGTGATAAGGCTCATGAAGACTCTTATTATTGGTCTGAACATAAAGGATAGGGAAGGGAGAGACAACAAGCCTCACATATAGTGCTCAAGTGGATGATGGGTTGTGTTCTCTCAACCAGGGCAGTCTGAGGACCAGTGGAGCAAGAAGGCAATGAATAAGTAAAAAATTCAACTTCGCAGAAAGAAGGAACCTCACAGAAAGAAGCAGAGGCAGGGTAGGAAACAAGATTTGATCGTGGGTTAAGGAGTTGCCATCAAGGCCACAAACAGAGACAGAAGACTCTAAGGGCTCAAAAGGAATATTTAAGGATTAAGCAAAGGTGGAGTCGATAAAATTCCCTGCCGCTCCACAATCCAGGAAAGCAAGTACTGGAAACTTCTTACCATCTAAAGTAAAATTCTACAGGAACTAAAATGGAATGTGAGGGAGTAATGGTAGAGCTACCCAAGTGAACCCCTCTGACCTCACTCAGGTTTTGTCTTTTACCAGTCTTTTAGGGCAGACACCAACAAAATGGCCCACAATAAAGATAAATACATTTTGCCCACATCTCATCAGAAGATAGCCAAGTGAAAGCTGCATGGGTTCGGGATGCTCCTCCGCAGCTTGAGCACTACAAGGATGGGCCGGGAGTACCGCAAACTCCCTCTCATGTTTTTGTTCATGGAAACAATGATCAACCCGAATGGGCAATTTCATGAGAGCATCCTAAGACTTAGCTGGTGAATCCTGCACAAGGCAGTCCTTACTATGCTCTAAAAGGCCATTTGGAAACTGACTCTGAAGAGCTGCATCATTCCATCTGAAATCTACAGCCCATCTTCTCAATTCAGTGCAGTAGGACTCCGCAGTCCCATTGCCCTGCCTGAGAGAATGAAGATGAGCCTTGGATGAGGCCGCTCAATCCGGTTCGTCATACCCATGGCCAAAAAGAAAGAATCAACAGAAGATGATGCCTAAAACCCAACAGGCAACCCAAAAGCCCAAGTTTGGGGATCCCCCAGAGTAAAGAAATTACTATCTTAACTCGCTAGGTGTAGGATCCAGTGCGAAAACTAAGGAATTGTTCACTGTCTCCGGAAAACCAATCTGGTAAGTTAACCTTCGATTCTCTGCTCCCTTGAGAAGCAAATCCTGCTTGAATAGTATCCTGTGTGGCAACCTTCAAAGTAAGCTCCTGAAGTTTATGAGTCAAGCCTTGGATTTGAATAGCCAAGACTTGTGCCAGGCTCTGAGCGGAAGGATCCATAATGACTCCGGAAGAGAAAGTAAAACTCTGACCTTCTTAGCTATTTTTTTGTTCTAAAGAATCTTTTTTACGAGGGAGCACTGGCGTATCTATAATGAATGCAGTGTGTGCAGTTCACAAGGGCCCCTGAATCCAGGGGTGGCCCACAACACAAATGCTGCACCCATTTTTTTAATACTCTGGAGTCCCATGCCGACATCACTGGCATTGTTAAAAACCCAATGAAAATGACGCAGTGGCCATTGTCACGGAGTTCTGCACATGTACCATAGAGAAATTACTGGGAAAATGGCCACCATGCCATTTTCCCAGAGATCTGCGCATGCGTGGTAGAGTCTGAGAACGCTAGTGTTTAGAATCTGCAGTGCTCCCAGCAGAGAGGAAGAGGCCTGATTGGAGGAGGCTGGACATGGGCCTCCTCCTCTCTTAAAGCGCCCCTGTGAGGGAGCTGCGTGATTTTGAAATCTTTTGGCTAGTAACACTTGTACACCCCGGGTTAAAGCTTGCAAAACTCACCAGCATGTCTTCTTGCCTATAATAGCTGCTTTTCCCATAAGGTTTGATGTGCCTACCGGTACTGGGATGACAACAGGACATACGCCACTCGTGGTAGTATGAGCTTAACACGGAGTGACCTGAATCAATGCAGATGGAAAGTGAGACCCAAAGAGGAGAGGAGCAAATACTAAGACAAGGACTATTTCACAACTGGCTGAAGATGAAGATCCACTGAATGGGCATTTGCTGGAGAAGTGGATGCCATGGGCTGGTCACATAACTACATCCCGATGTCACAGCAGGAAGGAATTGAGATGGTCAGATGTAGTTCCTTCTTATGAAACCAGGAGCACGAGAGGAGGTAAATGAAGTCTAGGGAGGCTGAGGAGATATGCCTGGTGGGTAAGGCTGCAGATCATTGACATATGTAAAGTTGAAGATTAAAGAGTGTTTGTTTGGCGAATATGGCTGAAGAACACTGAAGAATGAAGATTGAAGACTGAAGAATGAATGCTTTGCAAACATGTGTCAAGAGCCGCTAGGGCCCATAACTCCTGCAGCGTCTGGTCATTGTTAAGCGACCAGACACTTGTACTTCCGCTCCCCGGCCGCCGCTTCATTGGTGACCGGGTATGCCTGTAGTTACCCTGGCTGCCGACTCCCAAGCAACCAGCGACACCAGCGGAAGGGGGGGGGGGTTTGTGCACTGCTCCTGTGAACGTGCAGTGAGGCAGCTGCACTCAATGTGTAATTAAGGAGGCTTGGCTGTGTCTGGCAGCCTATTGGTAATGCCTCCTTTATTATCTGTTTCTGCCTCCCTCTCCCTGCTGGTCATAGTTTTCTGTTGCAGTGTGAGCGATTGTCACTCTGCTTTAGATACAGATTTTGGTGTATACTTATTGTCAAGCTCCAGGTCACCCTGTTACCTGTTGTCCTGCTTGCTTACCTAGTTCTGGCACCAGTTCTTGTCTTCTGTGTTCTCTTTTCTCTCTCACATTATTGTATGATTACATGCCATATGTTCCCTCCTGGCCTGCAGGCTATCCACCTACTGGGAGAATTCTGCATTTAAGTACATTGTTCAGAAACCTCCTCAACCCTATATTTACCTCTCTTTGGTCCTCATTCCGAGTTGATTGCATGAAGCTGCTTTTTGCAGCCCGCGGGATAAGCTATACTACACCTATGGGGATGGGTTTTTCCCCATAGCAAGGCTGCATTGTGCAGCCCTGCTATGGGGAATAAATTTGTGCAGTTTGTAAGTAGGGCTAGACATATTTACAAGCTGCAACGTTTTCAGCCTGTTCGGTCCTGGCTCTGACGTCAAACACCCACCCTGGACATGCCTGCGTTTCTTCAAACATGCCTGCAATTTTCTTAGCACTCCCTGAAAATGGGTACGGACCAAGGAATGCCCACCACCAGTCAATCTTCAAGCGATCGCCGCTGCGATCGCTTTCTTCTTTCCCTTTGTCATTACCCGGCAATGTAAGTCGCCTGGTAACGACGCGTATGCGCATTACAGCCGCCGTGCGTGCGCAGTAGTGACCCGGTCGCAGCTGTGTGAATGAAAGCACGTTGCGATTGGGTCAGAATGATCCCCTTTTGTCCTTTCCCCAACACTCCAGTCATTATTCCACCAGCTGCTTTATTATTCCTCTCTTTGTAGTTAGTCGTTTCTTTGTCTTTCACATCTTTGTCTTTCCTCAGCTTAGCTTGGTCCTTTGCACACCTCCTGAAAGCCCAGTGTCAGACACAGCTGACGCCTCCGGTCCGAAGTTCCCCAGCACCCCTGTACCCTAGCAACCCTGACTACCGCATCGGCTCAGCAACCAGGTTGCCATGGAGCCAGCGGTTGAGAGCGGAAGTTTGGGAGTGCCTTGGTCTCCTAGTGATGACCGGACACTTTGAGCCGTGAGACGCGGCTTGTAACACTGCCTTCCTTCATGTCAGAGTCAATTATTATTGTTCTTTCTAAACCAGGAAAACATCCCCAATTTTTGGATTCCTATCATTATATGTTGTTACTCCATAAACACATAAATATTTTAACTAAAATCTTGGCTATCCATTAAATAAAGTTCTAACATCAGTGATACATCTGGACCAGTCTGACTTTATGCCAGGTATGTCAACTGCAATTAACACCCGTCGGTTGTAAACTCACTTGCAGATCTCCAATGGCAAGGAGTCACCCTTGGTTAAAGTGTAACTGGATACAGCTAAGGCATTTGACTCAGTGGAGTTGCCCTTTCTGTGGGAGGTCTTGTGTCAATTTAGATTTTGCCCAATATACCGGAATTGGGTCCAATCATTATATGACAGACCGAATGCCAGAGTGTTTGTGAATGTCTCTATTTCTTTACCTTTCTCATTGGCCTAGGGCATGCGCCAGGGGTGCCCATTGTCTCCATCTTTATTTGCTTTGGTGATGGAGCCACTGGCATGTATTCTACAGACTCATTCAGACATTATAGGTTTGCGAGTGGGAGGTGAGGTTATGCGGGAGCAGTGTCAGACTGCGGCATGTAGGGCCCACAGGGGGAATGCAGTGGAAGGGGCCCATATGCTGATGACTTGTTGTTTTTATCTAATTATGGTAAATAGGCTACCTGTAGCTCTCCAAGTCATAGATTTATTTGGAGTGTAGTCTGGCTAAAAAAATAATTTGGATAAGTCATATATTATGCCACTTAGAGGTAGTTGCCTGGCAACTCCTTTAGTCTCTGTTCCACTTTGTTGGTAGACCGTTTAAAATATTTAGGTATCTAGATAACAAATACATCTATTGATTTTGTTTCCCTTAATATAAACCCATTTTTCATTTATATTAAGGATAAAATTAGGGTGTGGAGCCAACTACCCTTTATAGTTATGGGTCCAATTTAATAAAAATGGTCCTGCAACCCAAGCTTTTATATATACTTCAACATTCTCCTGTTTTTCTATCTACTGGTATATTTAGGAAAATAGTCTCCTTTCTTCAGTAGTATGGGCAAACCGTATTTCTTGTATTATTTTATATACTGACACGAGAACTACATCTACTGGAGGTCTTGCATTTCCAAATTTTAAATACTATTATTATGCAGCTCAAATGGTACATCTGTGGCTATGGCTTCAGGACCTGCCTAGCAAAGCTTTGCATGTTCTTTTGGTATCTCAGTCATATCCTGGGCTTACACCTCTTTAAATATTATTAGAAAGCAGAATTATTACATCTACCCCACTCTTATTAAAACAAGTAATTCAAATCTGGAGGCAGGTCTCCAGCATAATAGAGGCTCCTGGATTAGATCCTGATACTTCTTTGAGTAGCTTGAGTATACTAATTAAACTGACTGGTTTAGTCTGCGGGCATCCTACAATAGGTCAACTGTAAAATAACTCCATTTATTGTTCATTTAATCACCTTAGACATAAATATTATTTACCATCAGATAATTTCCCCATGGGGAGGGGAAAAGGAAAAGAAACCAGATAAATTTAAGGTGCACTCATCCAACTACTGAATCGTTGATAAGAATATTGTTGTGGACCATATATATCCCTAGCAGCAATAACCGATAAAGGCTTAAATGCTCAATGGCCTAAAATAATATAGAGGTTTATTTTGTTGTTTACTTATATGGGACTCAATTGTCCTTTATTGAGATTAGAGCGAAATAATATTAAAATTTATAGAATAAGAAATAAAGAGTAGAAGGTGACAGAAATAGAATTATCAGTGAATAAAGATTTAAAAACAAAGCTGATGTGTCTTTCCCTGCTTATGTTTTCCTGTGTTAATTTCAATTGTGCATTCACATACCTATATTAATGCAGCACTGTATCAGTGCTATCCTTATATGAGACCTGCAGTTTTCATATTCATTGGAGCCTATTGTGTTAAGATAGGGGGAAATATGTTGTCCTAATTCAAGGTTACAAATTGTTACATTAAAAAGTAACCACTTTTTATTTCCCCACTACTGGCCTTCAGGCTGTAATTGTGATAACTTAGTTCCAATTTCATACACGGGGGAGTAAAACAATGTTGCTGATTGTGTGACTTTATACCTGAATTCCTAAAACTGTCACGTAGTGCAGAGAATGCTGATATGATATTATATAATTAGATTTAATGTTTGAGAGACCTGGTGGGGATGTATCTGGGTGGATAATTTCATAACCCTATATTAAGGGCTGTTTGCTATATTGGTCTGGATCATCCCTGACCCTAATTACATAAATAAATGTGCTGGTGGAATGAGTTTAGTATATCTCAAATGAGGTTAATCCACAGTGTTTATGCTCAGCAGTGTTGAAATTGTGTCCATACTGGACATATTAGTGGCACTTAAATGTTGCTGATTGCGTTCAAATAAATTATAATTACTGTAGATGCCACGGGATCATGCCCCTATTTGACAAATATCTGCAATACACACACCATAGCACTAAATGCCCGCTAGACACAGAAAGAATCTTGTGACTAGCTATAGCACCAATGTCTCTCCTATTTGATATATATGTCAGCTAGCCCACTGCGTGTGAATGGGATTACAGGTGTATCAGAATACGTTCAGAAACTCCTCTATAACATGAGTGGATCCGTTCAGAAACTCCTCTATAACATGAGTAGATTTGGCTCCTAATAGTACACTAAAGGTCTCACATATATATTGGATATCAATAGCACATTTTATACATTATTAACAATGCAGTAATTATAATTTATTCGAACGCAATCCACCCAGATACATCCCCACCAGGTCTCTCAAACATTAAATCTAATTATATAATATCATATCAGCATTCTCTGCACTACGTGACAGTTTTAGGAATTCAGGTATAAAGTCACACAATCAGCAACATTGTTTTACTCCCCCGTGTATGAAATTGGAACTAAGTTATCACAATTACAGCCTGAAGGCCAGTAGTGGGGAAATAAAAAGTGGTTACTTTTTAATGTAACAATTTGTAACCTTGAATTAGGACAACATATTTCCCCCTATCTTAACACAATAGGCTCCAATGAATATGAAAACTGCAGGTCTCATATAAGGATAGCACTGATACAGTGCTGCATTAATATAGGTATGTGAATGCACAATTGAAATTAACACAGGAAAACATAAGCAGGGAAAGACACATCAGCTTTGTTTATAAATCTTTATTCACTGATAATTCTATTTCTGTCACCTTCTACTCTCTATTTCTTATTCTATAAATTTTAATATTATTTCGCTCTAATCTCAATAAAGGACAATTGAGTCCCATATAAGTAAACAACAAAATAAACCTCTATATTATTTTAGGCCATTGAGCATTTAAGCCTTTATCGGTTATTGCTGCTAGGGATATATATGGTCCACAACAATATTCTTATCAACGATTCAGTAGTTGGATGAGTGCAACTTACATTTATCTGGTTTCTTTTCCTTTTCCCCTCCCTATGGGGATTTGACTCTATATCCTTGTTTAAACCAGTGGGTAGCACCTTTATGAGCCTTCTAAAAAAAATTTTTTCTCATATGTAATTTATATATGTGAATCCCTATAACAGGGTATAATCAGAAATTATAATAGGCACTCCAACTGTGCGACTGACACCATAATTTACAAATCTCGGTGCGGGTTACCCCCCAGATCTGGTGCAAGTGTATTGCTTGACCAGTATCGGAACTTTTGCATCAGATAATTTGTATCACTATTTGCAGCTTGGACATGCCTTGTTGACACAGTTTTCAAATTCACCCCCTGTTTTAATTTCCTCATTATTAAAAACAAGAGTTTAGAGATCTGATGTCCAGTGATGACAAGGAGGTTATGGGAGTTGAATAACAGCTAGTTTGTCACACATTATCATGGTAATCCACAAAGCACATGACAGAGGAATAGAGGGCAGTGGGGAAATGGGGATGAGGTTGCCAGATTTGTAGAGCAAAGGGGTGAGTCAGGGAAAGGGTAAGCTTAGCAGTAGTGGAAAAGGGTGGGGATAGGATAACACTATTTTGCCAGTCTCGGTCCCCATAATTTCTGATGGCAGCCCTGATAAGGGGTAATGAAAAAATGGATATAGATGCGAAGAGAGAGGAGTATGGACGTGGTGAGAGGATTTCCAGTTTTGGTTGTATAATCACAAATGATGGATGACAACAGGGATGAAGAAGTGGTGATGAAAAGTTATGGATATGGAGTATCTCAGAGAACAGGCATTAGAAAGAAGCAGAAGTACAGTGGTAGACTACAGTGGTAGGTGGCTAGAGGTGAGACCAGAGTGGAGGTAGAAGACTAAGAATATGAGTAGAAATTAGGAAATGGAAAAGAGGACAGTGGTGGTTGAATACAAAACATTGGTTGTGGGATAAGTTAGAGCCAGGACATAAAAAATAATAGTGAAGAAATATCGGTGAGGATGTCAGTAACAAACTCAAAGCTTTGCCCATATTCTCTCTTAAAAATTATACTCAACCACCTCAAATTTTCATACTGTTAGAAACTAACAAAATGATATCCTCATTCTAAAAAAGAAAATCCCTTATTTGATATTTTGAATAATATGCACAGCTAAGCTCATAGAAATAATAAGTAAAAGGCGTATATATGCAAAATTGTGAATCCTTGCTACTGGGGTAAAAAAAAAAACACATAAAAGCTGTATTGTTGTATATCATACTTAATATTCAGCCATGACACTTTTCTGTGGGTATGTGATATGTCTTACTTTTGCTATGATCAGAGAAATGGTATAAATGGAAGAGATGATGTCCTTGGAAACAGTGTCTAAGCTTTCTTACATATGAGTACATATATACATTTACATGGTGTGTGTAGGGGATCGGTATGAAATACCTCCAATCAAAATCCCGACGTTCAAAATCCCGACACCAATTGATCGATGGTCAAAATCCCGACAAGGTCAAAATCCCGACATGGACAAAATACCGACATTTAAAATACTGACAAGGTCAAAATACCGACATGTAAAATGCCGTCAGGTCAAAATACCGACATGCGGTTTTTGTTGTTTTTTTGTGTGTATGTCGACATAAGTCAACATGGACACCATATAAAGTGTACTGCTGCGCTCGCCATGCTTCGGGCACGGTGCCTCGCTGCGCTCGGCACACTATTCTATTCCCCCTCCAGGTCCACTGGGATGGTAAAGTATGCACAAGTCGGTTTCAATTAAAAAAATCATGAAAAACTCATGTCGGTATTTTGACATGTCGGCATTTTGACCTTGTCAGTATTTTAAATGTCGGTATTTTGTCCATGTCGGAATTTTGACCTTGTCGGGATTTTGACCATCGGTCAATTGGTGTCGGGATTTTGAACGTCGGGATTTTGATTGGAGGTAAACTGACTGCATCCCGTGTGTAGGGGAGTATATACAGTAGTGACATATTGCAGTTCCCAAATCCTTCAGGAAATAAGTTTTAGATCTAAAATGCTATGGAGAATGGTGAAGCATTTTGATTATGTCTTGGTAAAAAAATAAATAAAAAGGTTACAATGTGGAGGAGACTGAATGTAGACTAAAAGGTCCAGGGAGACTATAGAAATTGTAATGTTGTTGATGGTTAGAGAGATTTGTGGCTAGGCCTGTGGTAGAGACACTACAGGACAGTGGCGGATTTAGCGGGCGGCGATTAGGGCGAACGCCCCCCCTACACATATCGGCACCGGGGTGGAGGCCGGGTCCCGCCGCGGTGTTGGGAACGAGGTGGAGAGCGGTGCAGCGCGGCGGGGAAAGGGGAGAGAGCGTCCTCACGCGCATACAGCGGCTGAGCGGCCTCTGTTCTGACCACGCCCCCTCCTTCCTGTACGTGCGTCAGGACGCTCTCTCCCCGTCCCCCGCCGCGCTGCCCGCTCTCCACCTCGTTCCCAATGCCGCGGCGGCACCCGGCCTCCATCCGACTCCTCATGCTGCTGGCTGCAGCAGGTGTCACTGTCTGCCAGCCATGTCTCCTACCCTCCCAACTTTAAGTAAGTGTGTGTGTGTGCCCCCTCTGTGTTCCATGTCTCCCCCCTCCGCTCCTAGCTAAAGTGCCTGTGTTCCATGTCTCCCCCCTCTTCTCCTAACTAAAGTGTATGTGTCCCTGCATTATTTTGGCTCATTCAGTGTACTGTAATGTGAAATTCGGCTCATACATTGTGCTATAATGTGAATTTTGGCTCATTCTGCGTGCTATAATGTGAATTTTGGCTCATTCAGTGTGCTATAACAAGAATTTTGGCTCATTCTGCGTGCTATAATGTAAATTTCGGCTCTTTCAGTGTGCTATAACGTGAATTTTGGCTCATTCTGCGTGCTATAACGTGAATTTTGGCTCATTCAGTGTGCTATAATGTGCATTTCGGCTCATTCTGCGTGCTATGATGTGCATTTCGGCTCATTCTGCATGCTATGATGTGCATTTCGGCTCATTCAGTGTGCTATGATGTGCATTTCGGCTCATTCAGTGTGCTATGATGTGAATTTCGGCTCATTCTGCGTGCTATAACGTGAATTTTGGCTCATTCTGCGTGCTATAATGTGAATTTTGGCTCATTCTGCGTGCTATAACGTGAATTTTGGCTCATTCTGCGTGCTATAATGTGAATTTCGGCTCATACAGTGTGCTATAATGTGAATTTTGGATCATACTGTGTGCTACAATGTGAATTTCGGCTCATTCAGTGTGCTATAATGTGAATTTTGGATCATACTGTGTGCTACAATGTGAATTTCAGCTCATACAATGTGCTATAATGTGAATTTCGGTTCATTCTGTGTGCTGTAGAAACAGAATTTGTCGGCAGATAAGAACCACTTGGCCCATCTAGTCTGCCCCCTTTTTTTTTTTTACATTATTTTTTATCTCTAACCTTATCTGATCCTTATTTCTTTGTAAGGAGATCCTTATGTCTATCCCATGCATGTTTAAATTGCCCTACTGTCTTAGCCTCTACCACCCCTGATGGAAGGAATGGCGATTCGCCAGTCTGTATCACCAGTGCGCAGGGTTCTCTCCACTAACTGGCAACATTTTATTAGTAATGGCAACAATAGGAAATTTAGAAGCGAACGGGAAGGGCATTACTAAGTGGGAGGGGCTATGATTAGGGGGAGGAGTCATAATTCTTAAACCGCCCCCCCCTAAAAGTTAAGTCTAGATCCACCACTGCTACAGGAATGATTGGATAGGTAGGGAGGGAATCAAGAAATACAGTAATTGTGTCATGATGACCAGCAGAATGAAGAAGATGAAGAGTGTGGAGAAGAAGGTGATCAGTTGGTGTTGAAAGTAGCAGAGAGATCCAAGAGGATGAGTATGCATGAGGGACTAATGGATTACTTTTGTGAAAGCAGTCTCATTAAAATATATTGGGCAAAACTCTGACCAGAGGATTCTTGAAGGGCAGAAGTGCAGTTTGATGTTAATTAAGAACTTTTTTATTTTTTACAAATGTTTATATAATTTATTGCATGTTTTACAATAATTTTCTCCCATTTGTGTATGTGTTTAATAATTCCTTGAAAGTTTTGAAACATTCTAAAATGAATATACAACAATTACTGACATTGGAAACCGTTAAATAAACAAAAATCCTTTAGAGGATACTTTACACAAAGGACTTGCTTCATGCTATTTACTTACTAATTTCTCTGTGTATAACAGGTAGTAAATCACTGGGGATTTCTCGGCTGTGTATTTGTGGTACATATAAACTGATAAAGACCTGTACAGTGTGAAACATTTCTGGACATTTTAAGATTGTATTCTCAGCAGGAATCCATCTCTGAGCTGTAAATTACAATTACTGATATAACTGCACATTATTATGCATTTTTCATTGCAAGTGTTATTTACTGACAGCTAATTTCTCTGCTACAATCCCATCTAAATAACTTCACCCAGCAAAATGAATCATAACTGGGAGAAATATTTACCAAACTGTAACTCAGTGATGCACCTTGCTGCTCTCATCCGAGGCTGCAAAATTTGGTTCTTAAAACTCCACTATTTTTAGATGTGAAGTCTATGTGCACTGTATACAGGTGAAGATATCATTTGCCTTATGGTAGGGAGTGAGAGCTGTCATATATTTGAAAGAAGAGCTCAGAGTCCTAAAAAGCACCTACTGTACACTAATGTAAGGATCTTCTTCCCATAACACAAAGGATTTGAAGATGCTAGATTATTATTATTATTATTATTATTATAAATACCTGCTATAACAATTGTAATGATAGTAGCAGATACTGATGTAATTCATATAGTATACGTGAGTTACATTTGTAATAGTCTGCATATTGATATATCATTTATTGAAGACAAATTCCCTTTTTTCCCTTTTCTTAAGTACTTTAGCTCTAATGGAAAATAAAGAAAACAAGACACTTCTGCAAGTGTTTTGGCTTCAAGGATTTCCAGATATTTATAACTACAGGATGTTAGTTGTCCTTTCATTCCTGGCAGTTTATGTTACAACAGTGGCTGGAAATGCATTGATCATGTTAGTAGTAATTTCTAGCCCTGTCCTTCACTCTCCTATGTATTTCTTTATCTGCCACCTCTCCTTTGGTGAAATTGTGTTTACTTCTAACATCATCCCTAACCTGCTTAGATCCATACTGAGAGAAGATGGCTCCATCTCTGTTGAAGGATGTTTCACTCAGATATTTCTGTTTGGCTGCCTCACTGTAACAGAATGCTTTCTCCTCACTATAATGTCTTATGATCGCTATGTAGCCATCTGTGCACCACTGCAGTACCACACACTCATAGACTTAGTACTCTGCAGGAAGCTCTCCGCTGGTGCTTGGGGTGGGGGGCTATTCCTATCCATAGCCTCTTGCTCTTTCATATACAGTCTTACATTTTGTGGTCCATACATATTAGACCATTACTTCTGTGATTATCTGCTGCTTTTACAACTATCCTGTATGGACACCTCAATGTTTTATCTGGAAACAAAAATATTCTCTGTAGTGACCATATTGCCACCTTTTATGTTTATTTGTTACACTTATTTCTGCATTATAAATGCCATTATTAGAATTTCCTCAACCACAAGCAAACACAAAGCAATTTCCACATGCAGTTCTCACTTGACAGTTGTGTGTATGTATTATGGGACACTGATTACTATACATGTAGTTCCAAAAGTGGGAGAATCATACAATATAAATAAGATTCTTTCATTGCTGTACACTGTAGTTACTCCGTTATCTAACCCCATTATATACAGCTTGAGGAACCATGAAATGAAAATGTCCATTGCCAAAATGTTTAGAAAATGTTCTTAAATAAGAGATTTGGGACATGGGCATACCTGCTACAGTAAGTATATGGATATGTTTTCCACATAGAAGTACAATGTTTTTTTTTTTTATTATTTGTTTCAGAGCCCCATTTGTAGTGTCAGCTGATCACTGCAGCCATTGAGTCTGTGTGGTAAACATTAATGGTGTGAGATCTAATTACCTGTGTAATGTATCTGAAAAATGGATTAAACAAGTATAAAAATTGTACTAAGGTAAAAAAATATTTCATTATTATATATGTAATTTGGTCTGTTATGAACAGAAAACAAAATAAACAGTTATCTTAAAAAAATAATAATCTCAGTATATATATATATTCAGAAAATGTCAACATTTGCTCTATGTGGCATAGAATGCAGTCTATTACTTAACGTAAGTATTGTATCTTCCTTAACTTATGTCAGCCTTGACAAATCATGAAATTAACAAAGAAACAACCTTAACCAAGCGCTCAATCTAGCCTACTTGCTAGTTCCTGTTGCAGCTGTTGACACAAGGGATACTTAATCCTTGAAAGAGACAAACATAAAAGGAAAAAAATTAGTCACAGCACTCAGGAAGTAATTTTCAACTATTTAGTTAAAATATACATATAGTCTGGATGGTTTTTAATACATTTTACAATATATATTATAAATGGAACTAATAATAAAAATGACTGTAGAAATAAGAAACCTCTCCTAGCAAGAAAAAAGGCATCCAGCAAAAATTTTATTGTAGCAGGTTTTTTTTCACACAATTGGTAACAGGTACAATTAACTTGCTAGAGGCAGTGTATGCCAATACCGTTGCCTTGATAGAAGAAGCAGATTAAAATCACATATAATAAATAAAAGCATAAAACTTCTTAATGAAGCACACAAAGTCCACCTTGCGGAGCAAGTACTATGATTTAGCTCTGGTGTAGCAACTCTTTAGATGTCCATATATATGATTTTAATCTCTCTGTAAATATAGAGAGTGTACACAGTTGGGATTATCACATAGGCATTAATGTTTAGATCCAATGTAGAAATTCACATAGGCGATGCATATTCAATAAGTTTTGTGGTCTGGCCAGACAATTATAAACAGTCTATATGCAGACGTAGTGATTTCACCACTTTCTGTGTCTCCCCTACTACAGGTGATCCTCCCGACTGCTGGTGCTTATCTAGTAATCACAGCCATCTCTAGGGATCATACATGTAGAGCTGGAGCTAGTTTCTTTGACCACAATGGTGTATCTGCCTGGTGGTGGATGCCCAATGTATTCAGCAACTTGCTGTAACACATTTCTCTGATTCCTATCAGTGTCAGTTACTTCCTCACAAGAGTGAGTGCAAATAGCCTGTATGGAATATTGAGCCTCCGTGGGGTAAATTTACTAAAGCTTCTAAAAGAGAAAATTGGTTCTGTTGCCCATAGCAACCAATCACATGATATCTATTATTTATCTATTGTCTTTTAAACAATGATAGACAACACCACCCATTGTCTGTTTTAGAAACTTTATAAAATGTACCCCCATGAGCATGCCTTGTAGGGAATACTACCCTGCTAACTTTCAAACAAGTGATCTGATAAATTTCCAGTGCATCAATCTGTATGAGGGCATTTAAGGAATTATTTAACATGTATTTATACAAAGCTAATTGTAACATATGTGCCTTCCTTTTTGCCTAGTAATGACACATTAAATAAGCAAAATGGTATCTAGAGGCACTTATTTAAATAAACACTCACAGGGGCTTCTATTGATACATTTCCAACACAAATAGTGCTAGGAGATATAAAATATACAACTAACCACAAAAAGGTTTATGATATAAATGTATAACTCAGTGGTTCCCAAGCTTTCTTGAATCACGGCACCCTATAGTATAAATTTTTGTTTCACGGCACCCCTAGGATAAAAGTTTATTATCAATATATTTGGAAAAAAAATATTAAGTTAAATAAATTGTGCCTACCTGTCATTACTAGGTTCAGTTATGTGGTGGTGTACGGTTGTGCTTCTGTTTGTCCATGTTTTATGATTGGCGGCCTCTAGCACTGGTTTTGCCTATCACTTTGACCGTAAATAATTTGATTTGGTCCTTGACCACCAACCCGAGGCAAACCCCGCAAGAGCCTCGTAGCTTACTATCATGCACATTGGGTTTGATTTCATGCACACTAAACTTTGGACCCATTAAACTGTTCTCTGCCGTCAGGGTCTTCGCAAATAAAAGAAAAAAATATTTTGGTGTTTGTATTTATTTTTTACTCTGAACAGCGTTGAATATTCTGGTTCAAAAATGAGTTAATGTTTCTGGAGAGAGCACATAGGGGTATATGCAATTGCGGTCGAATTCCCGAAAATGTCGAAAAATGGGACATTTTCGCCCCCCCAAAAAATTCGACAATGCAATACAGTACTTTTCGCCAAAAAAACGGCCATTCCAAATTCGACTTTTTGAAATTCGACATTTGTCAAATTCGACATTTCTGCAATGGTACAAATGCGGCATTTCGACAAAAGTATATTCAATTGAAGATTGTAAATTCGACAACAGTGCTTTTAGACAGTAAATTCGTCATTTTCAATCCGCCACACTTTGCTGGAGGAATCTAATCAAAATTTTTAAAAACATGTTTTGTTTTTGTTTTTTTTATTGGTAATAGCATATCTATTTATATTACAAGGGATTAGGTACTTGGTTTGTCTATTTAGGAGGTACAAGTATTATTTATATATTTTTAAAAATATATATATTTTTTTTAATGGAATGGAGTAAAAATCAGAAAAAAAAAATGCGTGGGGTCCCCCCTACTAAGCATAACCAGCCTCGGGCTCTTTGAGTCGGTCCTGGTTGCCAAAATACGGGGGAAAAAATGACAGGGGATCCCCCGTATTTTAACAACCAGCACCGGGCTCTGCGCCTGGTCCTGGTGCAAAAAATATGGGGGACAAAAAGAGTAGGGGTCCCCCATATTTTTTGTATCAGCACCGGGCTCCACTAGCTGGACAGATAATGCCACAGCCGGGGGTCACTTTTATACAGCGCCCTGCGGCCTTGGCATTAAATACCCAACTAGTCACCCCTGGCCGGGGTACCCTGGAGGAGTGGGGACCCCTTCAATCAAGGGGTTTCCCCCAGCCACCCAAGGGCCAGGGATGAAGCCCGAGGCTGTCCCCACATCCAAGGGCTGCGGAAGGGGGACTGATAGCCTTGTGTAATAATATAGTTTTTTGCAGAAGAACTACAAGTCCCAGCAAGCCTCCCCAACAAGCCGGTACTTGGAGAACCACAAGTACCAGCATGCGGGGGGGAAACGGGCCCGCTGGTACCTGTAGTTCTACTGCAAAAAAAAATACCCAAATAAAAACAGGACACAGACACCGTGAAAGTATAACTTTATTACATACATGCCGACACACATACTTACCTATGTTGACACGCCGACTCTGGCCTCGTCTCCAATGTCGACGTCCGGGGTACCTGAAAATAAAATTAAACTCACCTGATCCAGTGTCCAGTTCTTTTATTATAATCCACGTACTTGGCAAAACAAAAAAACGCATTTACCCGAACCAGAC
This sequence comes from Pseudophryne corroboree, assembly GCF_028390025.1. Taxonomy (NCBI): domain Eukaryota; kingdom Metazoa; phylum Chordata; class Amphibia; order Anura; family Myobatrachidae; genus Pseudophryne; species Pseudophryne corroboree. Next base: position 729,472,132 of record NC_086444.1, on the reverse strand, counting down.
GGACTGAAAGGAGTCCCATGTTTACACATGGGTCCCCTTTCCCCGAATTCAGAGACCCCCCGTGACTCCTGTCACAGAAAGGTCCCTTCAGCCAATCAGGAAGCGCCACTTCGTGGCACTCTCCTGATTGGCTGTATGCGCGTCTGAGCTGTCAGACGCGCATCGCACAGCCCCCTCCATTATCTTCAATGGTGGGAACTTTGCGGTCAGCGGTGAGGTCGCCCGCGGTCAGCGGCTGACTTCGGGTAACCCCACCGCTGACCGCAAAGTTCCCACCATTGAAACTAATGGAGGGAGCTGTGCGGTGCGCTGTCTGCCAGCTCAGACGCGCAAAGCCAATCAGGAGAGTGCCACGAAGTGGCGCTTCCTGATTGGCTGAAGGGACCTTTCTGTGACAGTACTCACAGGGGGTCTCTGCATTCAGGGAAAGGGGTCCCATGTGTAAACATGGGACCCCTTTCAGTCCGTCTGGTTCAGGTAAATGTGTTTTTTTGTTTTGCCAAGTACGTGGATTATAATAAAAGAACTGGACACTGGATCAGGTGAGTATAATTTTATTTTCAGCTACCCCGGACGTCGACATTGGAGACGAGGCCAGAGTCGGCGTGTCAACATAGGTAAGTATGTGTGTCGGTATGTATGTAATAAAGTTATAATTTCACGGTGTATGTGTCCTGTTTTTATTTGGTTTTTTTTTGCAGTAGAACTACAGGTACCAGAGGGCCCGTTTCCCCCCACATGCTGGTACTTGTGGTTCTCCAAGTACCGGCTTGCGGGGAGGCTTGCTGGGACTTGTAGTTCTTCTGCAAAAAACAATATTCTTAAATTTTCGACAAGGCTATCAGCCCCCCATCTGCAGCCCTTGGATGGGGGGGACAGCCTCGGGCTTCACCCCTGGCCCTTGGGTGGCTGGGGGGGGACCCCTTGATTGAAGGGGTCCCCACTCCTCCAGGGTACCCCGGCCAGGGGTGACTAGTTGGGTATTTAATGCCACGGCCGCAGGGCGCTGTATAAAAGTGACCCCCGGCTGTGGCATTATCTGTCCAGCTAGTGGAGCCCGGTGCTGGTACAAAAAATACGGGGGACCCCTACGCTTTTTGTCCCCCGCATTTTTTGCACCAGGACCAGGCGCAGAGCCCGGTGCTGGTTGTTAAAATACGGGGGATCCCCTGTCATTTTTTCCCCCCGTATTTTGGCAACCAGGACCGGCTCAAAGAGCCCGAGGCTGGTTATGCTTAGGAGGGAGGACACCACGCAATTTTTTTTTGGGTTTTTTAAAGTTTTTTACCGTTTTTGAAACATTTTTAAAAATCTAATCAAAATCCGTCAAATCGGCCGTTTTTCTACAGCGGGACTGTCGAATTCGTTTTTTATTGAATATGTCGAATTCCGGCACCCACGTGCCGGAATTCGACGGTCGAATTGTGCCGAATTTAAAAACGGGCGAAAATGTGCCGCAATTCACCCGGAATTGCATATACCCCATAGTCTTCTTGATAATATATTAATAAAAGGTGTTTTTCTATTGCTAACCAAAACTTTGTTGGATTTAAGAATCCTTCTTTTAATCTGAGATCTGTGTACAAATTTGTTGCACAGATTTCTGACCCCAAACAGCTTTTTATGTGATACAACAGTATAATGAGATTATATCCGAATTGCGAAGAAAAAAGAGGGCTCTGGTGTTAAGGTACTCTTACAACAATAGTTTCTTTAAATTCAAATTTTAATTGGTACTGTATGCGTTAAAATCATGTTATAACCACCATGTAGGGCTAGTACAATATTATTCAATATATACATATATACATAAAGTGTATGACATAATATGTAAACAGAGTTTTCAAATTAATAAAATTGTGTAATCTGTCACAGCCAAGTACAAAGTGGTTGCAAAAGTTCTGGATACCAAATATCCTGCAAATAACAGTGGTAGTTGGCTGTTTTAATAAAATGAAGATTATGAAAGAAAGAGAATTTTTTTTTACATATAAACGTTGTTATAATTACAATATAATATGATCACAATCTGGTGAGAAGTATGTAGTATGACCCACTGCATACATGGATTTAAGGTTGTAATTACCAATGTGGTGGGTTTCCCAATGAGTAACAATCCTGGTATTGTCTTGCTGTAGCTTAACACACGAACATGCCGTCTTGCTTAATATCAGAAAACAATATTTTTTTTTTAATAAAAAGTATCTGAAAACCACTGTATTTCATTTGGTTTCTGCAATCCAGCCATGTACCAATGGTAGTGAACGGCTGGTTGAGAGCGCAAAAGATTTGGAATGGGTTTTCTGGATGAAGGAAGGAAAAGACTGTTGAATCTACTTTCACTAGGATATACCACAGTGACACCTGTTGGAGGATATCAGCACAAAGGAGACTGGGTATCCCTTCGTGATGAGTGTTCAAGTAAAGGTAAGTTACCAAGGTATGCAAGGTGTAAAGCATGTGTGGTAGGATGTTCCTGGGAGGGGTGCCAGGAATTACCATCATTACAGCTGGAGCAGTGGCAGAGGTGATTGGAGGAGAGGCCAATCCAGGCAATGGGAAAGAGAGCAGCAGCAGCATTACAGCCAGCAGTGTTGGCGGCACCCTCACAGGTTGAGGAAACAGAAGAGGGGGAAGAGAGCAGGTACCCTGGCAAGACTGAGGTACCAGCCTTTTAATCCCTCTCTGCCTAGTGTGTTCTTGGCAAATGTAAGATCACTGACCAACAAAATGGATGAGATTAGGCTGAAAATTGCCTGCAACCAGTCACTAAATAACTGTTCGGTTTTGGTATTTACCGAGACTTGGCTAGGGGGGAATGATCAATATGCTCCTTTGAACTACCTGGGAGGTCCCTGTTTAGAGTTGATAGAACTTTAGAGTCTGGGAAGAAAAAAGGTGGTGGTTTAGATGTGATTTTAATTGAGAACTATTGCTCTGTGGACTTGGAGTTTATGTTATTAAGGTGCAGGCCATTCTATCTGCCTAGGGAGTTTTCTGTCATCTTTTTAGCTGTGGTTTACATCCCTCCTCAAGCTAATGTCAGCATAGCACTGGATTTCTATTTGTTTCTTTTTCACAACAGCTCACTTGCCACCCGGACTGTGCTTTTATTGTGGCTGGAGACTTTAATCAGGCAAACCTGAAATCAGTCTTCCCTAAGCTTGTGCAGAATGTAAAGGCGCTGACATGGGGTATTAATACACTTGACCATGTTTATACTAACATTAAGGATACTTACAAGACCATTCTGTGCCCTCATATTGGACAGTCTGATCATTGTTCACTCTTTATGACCCCTAAATACCTTCCAGTAAGGAGGAAAGAAACCTGTTACTAGGGAGGTAATGGTTTGGCCTGAGGGGGCTTTATTGAGTTTGCAGGGTTGCTTTGAATGTACTAATTGGGATTTGTTTCTGGAAGAAGCAACAGTGGATTTGAATGTTAACGTATATCTCATTGCCTCTTCGGTTCTATTGTATCTTAGATGCTGTATAGAAATTGTTACCAGGAGTAAGGTAGTTTGCACATTTCGAAATGATAAGCTATGGAATAGTGAGGTCCGTTTCCTGTTGAGAATTAGGGATAGGGAATTTAAATCCAAGGATAAAGCAGTGCATAAAATTGCCCGTGTAAATCTAAAAAAAGGTATCCACTTGCCTAAGGAAGCTTATTCACAAAAAATTGAAAGTCAGTGTAAGAAATCTGGAGATGCAAGGTCTATGTTGAAAGGGACTAAGTGCCTAACTGACTATAAGGGCTCAACTGCCTATAGGTTAAATAATCCTTCTGTGGATGAGATTAATAAATTCTATGCTAGGTTCGGAAGAATGGAAATTTGGCCCCCGATTCCTCATCAAACGATCCTTGATTTTGTTGGAATATGATGCGAGGCTTATGCTTAGGAAGACCGATTCTAGGAAGGTCCTGGGCCCGGGCTGTATTCCGGGAAAGGTTTTATGTGTATGTGCCGACCAATTGGCAGGGATTTTTACAAAAATGTAAATTTATCCTTGGCACAATGTATTGTCCCACGATGTTTCAAAACAGCCACTGTTGTTCTCATTCCGAAGTCTTCTGTAGTAACGGGTCTGAATGATTTTCGACCGATTGCTCTCACTTCATTGGTTATGAAGTGTTTTGAAAGGGTTGTTTTGAATCATTTAAAGGGCGGCATTTCATTGGAGTTCGACCCCTATCAGTTTGCCTATAGGCAATATAAGTAAACTGAGGATGCGGCCCTTGGTTCTTTATAGGATTCTCTGTCATTTGGAGAACAGAGTCTACTATGTCAGACTATTATTTTTGGACTACAGTTCTGCTTTCAATACTGTTGTGTCAACTATATTGAATAATACGCTTTTAAAGATTGGCTATGACACACATATTTGTAATTGGTTGTTAGGATGGGCCCTGTTTTGTCATCAGAATTTAAATTAAATGTAGGTGTCCCTCAGGGTTGTGTCTTAAATCCTTTTTTATATTCTATGTATACTTTTGATTGTATGTCTCATTCAGATTTAATTTTGATGGTAACATTTGCAGATGACACTACACTTGTGGGGTTGATTACTAAAGGAGAGGAGGGCAGTAATAGGGTGGAAGTAAAGCAACTAGTTGAATTGGGAGAGCATAACAACCTGCTGTTAAACAACAAGAAAACAAAGGAAGTTGTGATTGACTTTAGAAAGTCTAGGGAAACCCTGGTACATCCGCTTTTCAGCAATGGTGACGAAGTGGAAAGGGTTTCAGGAATAAAGTTTTTAGGAATTAATTTCTCTGAAGATCTGTCCTGGTCTGCGCATATTACTGCTGTAGCAGGAAAGGCTCAGCAACGCCTTTTCTTTTTGCGTATACTTCAGACAGCAGGTTTGCAAAAAACAATTCTAGTTAATTTCTACTGCTGCGTGATTGAGAGTCTGTTGACATATGCAATCACGGTGTGGTATGGTAATACTAAATGTGCTGATCGTAGTAAGATCCTGCTGAGAGGATTATTGGTCAACCCCTGCATAAGTTGGAGGAGATATTTAATAAAAGGAATGTGGCTAAGGCTAATAAGATAATTAGGGATTGTAGCCATCCTTGTCACTCTCTCTTCCCCTCTCGGAAGAATTATAGGTGCCTTGGCTGCCATACTAGCAGGATGAGAAACAGTTTTTTGGGGGATTGAATTCTCATTTGTCTATCGAAGCATAAGTGTACTGTGTTGCAATTTTACTTCTGCATTTTCTAATGCTTTTAGTGAAAATAAACTATTATCTTATCTTATGTAAAGCAGGGTGGTAAGGTGTATGTAGCACTGGAGGTAATTTGGTATACAATGAGATGCGGCATGGTGGATGATCATGTGTTGAAGGAGAGTGATACATAGTTATGCTGCTTTTAAAAAAACTATATCTACAGTGGTTGTTTGTTTTTGTCATTATACTAATTAACGATCAATCAATCAATCAATCAATCAATCAATCAATCAATCAATCAATCAATCAATCGTTATTTATATAACATGCTTCATACATGTAGTATATATACAGCAGCTCAATGCACTTTACAAAACTTGTTTCCTTATCAAGTAATAATATACTCACAAAACATTTGTTATCTAAAAAAAATAAAACTAATTGCAAAAAGGTGTGCCGTAAGTTGTTTCTTAAAAACATTTAGACTCGATGTTCAATGGTAAATTTTCCCAAAGATATGCTACATAATATGAAAAAAGGCTTCCCCTGCCTTTGTACTATTAACTTTTGGAATAGTGGGAGGAATGGCTACCAATCCTAAAATTGTGGATGCATTTTAGGGTCTGCTTCTGCCCAACTATTGGGTGTGTCTCCTTGCAGCCACTGGCTCCTTTAGCAGAACATTCCACCCCTGTCTGCTACCGAGTTGTGTGAGCTACCTGATAAGCCCTCTCAGTCATCCCTGGGCCGCTCCTATCCCAGGTTTGGAGCTCTGTTGTTGAAGCACACATCACCTGTGTCCTCTTGCAAACTGCGCCCTGGACCTCCAACAGGCTCTGAACTGCTGTTACCCATGAGAGGAGATCTTCACTGCCCTCACTGACTGCCACCAACGCCATCTTTCAGACCCTCTTGTGACTCTGCCTGCTCTCACCTTTTAGTGATTGCTGCAAACTCACTCTCTAAGGCTTGGGCCACACATAGTATTTTTGCAGGACCCGTTCAACAGGAAAAAAAGAACCACCAATATTGACTATATTTACTTGCGATTTTGACTATGTGCAATTGTGACCATATACAATTTTGACTATACTAGAAACTAGATTGTACACAATATAGTCAAAATTGCCTTGCCTAGACAGTCTGTTTTTTCTTGCGTTACCGCCCCCGTGGGACCGCGCATCGGTATTGCAAGCTTTATACACATGGTGCGATATATTCTAACTTTTCTTACGATTTTGACTATATAGTCATAATCGTAAGCACACATCACACCATGTGTATGCACCTTAACTATGATTTTTAAACACAGCCTATAACGTTAGGATCTAATTGGTTGGTACTTTATTTCTCTCCACATTATCACTCCCCAAGGTTTAGTACATCTCCCTTGGACTTTCTTATTATGTTTAGCCTGTAATGCACTTTCAATACCAGAAAACACCATACAATAGAGAGACCATAACAGTGACTACCATACAATACAGAAATCATCCTGGTGACAACCATATGATACATAGAGCCAGAGCCGTAACTAGGTATGTGAGCTGTGTGCCTTGCATACAGCGCAGGATGAGCTGGGGCGCAACCAGCAACTATCTATACTAGACAGCGCCGGTGCCTGAGTGTCAGCTCCGCCTCCCACCTCTTCAAGCCAGAGCTCAAAGCGCAGCTGCAGGAAGCCCCCTCCGCCACTGCCACCTCCTCATGGACTGAGCCGCGGCGTGTGGCACGCCTCTGCCAGCATTATTGCCTGCCCGCCCCCTCCGACACCTCACACATGCAGGAGGAAGACGGGCGCTGTGAGCAGCAGTACCTCCGGCTGGGAGCTTCTCTGCTCCCTGCTCCACGCCTGTCTCAGCCCCAGCTCCTCTGTGCTCCCCTCCATGGCTACATCCACATCCTGCCTGGCTCCTTCTGTGTGGAGATGACCGTGCTGCATAGGGGCTACCTGAAGGGGCCACTCAGCTGCTGAGGGAGCGTCGGCACAAACTGGAGGTGGTCACCAGACAGGTGCGTGGCTGTGTATGTGTGTGTGTGTGTGTGGGGGGGGGGGGAACAGGAGGACTAAAGTGTTTGAGGGGTTAGAAGAATATGGGGTGTATGTGGGGGTACAGGTGTTATAGGGGATAAGGCCAGGGGTTATGTGTGTGTGATAAATGGGTGGCTATGTGCTGTAAAAAGGGGGACTGGCTGCTGTAATGTGTAAAAAGGGGGACTGGCTTCCGTAATGTGTAAAAAGGGGGAAGCTGTCTGCTGTAATGTGTAAAAAAGGGACGCTGGCTGCTGTAATGTGCAAAAAGGGGACGCTGTCTGCCGTAATGTGTAAAAAGGGGGACACTGTCTGCCGTAATGTATAAAAAGGGGACGCTGTCTGCCGTAATGTGTAAAAAGGGGGACACTGTCTGCCGTAATGTATAAAAAGGGTCTCCTCTACCTGGTGTAGTGGCGCTACTGTATGGCGTAATTTGAATAATGGAGACTACTGTGCACCGTAATATGAACTGGTATTATGTAGCCACACCCCTTCCCCATGAAGCCACACCCCTATAAAAAAAATTTGCGCAACTACGTCGCTCACTGCCCGATTTAGATAAGAGGGGGGGGGGGGCGATGCCTTTTCTTGCAAACAGCGCTAAAATGTCTAGTTACGGCACTGCATAGAGCATCCCCCTTGCAGTCACAAAAACAAAAAGCATTCCAATGACAACCATATAATACAAAAATCAAAACAGTTTCCTTCATATAATGCAAAGAGCATCACAGTGATATCATATAATTTGTCATATACAAATGTGTCCTTTTGTGTTGTTGCTGCCATGTGTATGCATCGAGGCATACAACAACCTGCATAGTGTGGCATACACTTCTGCTATGCATACTTTACAACGGGAGCCGGTGGTCACGTGCCTATGTACACATCCGCCGGCCATTCACTTTATTGGGAGCCTTGCTGCAAAGCGTATGCATGCGACACAGAGACCATTTAATATTGTAATGACCTCCATATAAAACAGGCAGTTTCACAGAGAACGCTATATAATATTGCAGTGACTGCCATATAACACAACGAGTATTGCAGAGACCACAGTATACTCCAGAGAACATCACAGAGGACTTAATAGTGATCGCTATAAAATGTAATTTCCTCCCAACCCATTGCTTCCCCATCTCATCCTCCTGACTCATTGCTTCACATCTCCTTCTCCCAAGTAATCACATAGTCATCTCCTTCTCCTGACCCCTTTATTAGTCACCTCCTCCTCCTGACCCCTCTCTTCCTCATATTCTCCTCCCAACCTGGCGCTTCCCCATCTTCTACACCTGACCTGTCACTTTTCCCATCTCCTCCTCCTGACTCGTCACTTTTCCCATCTCCTCCTCTGGACCCCTTGATTCTTAAGTTTCTTCCAGCTCTCATTTGTGCCTTGTTAGCAGCTCCAGAACAACTATTCACTACTTGCCTGGATCCAGCTGGTCCACTGATTCTCCCAGTTACAGCTAGTCAAAGTGATACCACCGGTTCCATCAATGATCAGCATTACCAGTTCCAGCAATACCTGTTCCAGCCCAGTTACAGCATTACTGGTTCCAGCATTACCGGTTCCAGCATTACCAGTTCCAGCATTACCGGTTCCAACCCAATTCCAGCAATACCAGTTCCAGCCCTATTCAAGCATTACCGGTTTCCGCATTACTAGATTCAACAATACCTATTCCTCCCCAGTTCCAGCATTACTGGTCCCAACCAGTTCCAGCAATACCGGTTCCAGTCCGGATCCAGCAACACCAGTTCCAGCACGGTTCCAGCAATACCAGTTCCAGCATAGTTGCAGCAAAACCAGTTCCATCCTGGTTCCAGCAACACTGGTTTCAGCTCGACTCCAGCAATACCTGCTTCAGTCCTGTTCCAGTGTTTGCAAGAAGTGTCATCATTCTGGTTACAGCCCGGTCAGCACTCCAGATCAGTTCCAGACCGGTTCTGCTCCAGTCCAATACCAGTTTATGCAAGAAGTGTAATCATTCCAGTTCCAGCCCGGTCAGCATTCCAGTCCAGTTCCAGTCCGTTTCTACTCCAGCTCAGTACCAGTCTTTGCAATAAGGTTCCAGGCCGGTCAGCAAGTTAGGCCAATTTCCAGTTCTATTATACCAATTCTGCCTACTCTGGTACCAGTTGATACAGTACTTCTGAAGTCCACCTCAAGGAGTTTGTTCTATTATTTATTCAGTTTCATCCTAAGTGACAGTTGCCTCAGACGTCAGACAAGTGTTCTAATCCTACACTCCAGTTCCATCTCTTCATCTGAAGAACCTATGGGGACATCAAAACCTAGCTTCGTTACACACAGCTTTCTCATCTCCTCCTCCAAACCTTCAGCTTCCCCATCTCCTCTTCATGTCTGTTGCTTCCCCAACTTTTCTGCCCAACGCAGGCATCCAATCTCATTAAGGTATTACTTTTTGATATGATCCAGCAGTTTGCTAAGGTCCCACTTCAGTAATTTCACTGCAGAGGTGAGTGTACATGACTACTGCCATTATACTGCATCTATACCATGCAGTATGGCATTATCTTTTACTCTACAGACAACATTTATTTAAATAGACCCCTCAAGCTTAATCACTTTTAGGCAACCGACCATTGACAGTTGTCCCTCCTCTGCTCACCAGTCTTTAAAGTACAAAAGATAACATGTGATGATTAAAAAAATCCTGAAGGCCTGTGCCATGTGCGAACGTGCAGCAGCCACACTGTGTGTGTGCACACAGTGAGTTGCGACGGCATCTCACTTGTGCGATCGCCTCTGCCTGATTGAAAGGCAGAGGCGGTTGCAGGGGGCATTGCGGCGGCATTGTGGCTGCGCTTGGGGGGTGCAGTCCAGACAACGCAGGTGACCTTAAACATGGTGGATATCCAGCTGTCTTCGCAGCTGGGCTGTGTAAGCAGAAAGCTACTCATCAGATGTGAAAGCATCGCCACCGTGCAATGCTTTTGCAAGTCTGTGGGGGCGGGGGGCTGCATCAGGCATGCAGGGCTGACTTGCCCTGTGCTGGGTGTCCCCCCGCATGCCAAAGATTTTGATTGTAGATGTGCATTTTTTCCGCACATCTACGATCATGTCTGAATTAGTCCCTCTGTTTTTCTGTTATAAAATCTGTATTGTATTTAGTGCAGCTCAGCTAGGCTTTATATTTCTGTACCATTCATATAGCAAGTTACCAGTTTATTTATTCATAAACAAATGTACCTTAGTCACTCCAAAATTGCCCCCTCCCATTCCCCCCAGCTTGAAGCATCAAGTTTTTTTTATGCTGAGACTCCAGTGGCCCCACAGTTGTAGAAATGTACCAGCCCAGGGGGCAGATGACATACTCCCCCCTGGTCCAGCCCACCACTGCCACCAGATTGCTGCTTTTGTTGTTCCCCAGGACAGCACCCTCCCTCTTCGGCAGCTCTTGGACACTATATTGACATACCTCCCAACATGACCCTCTCCAGGAGGGACAGAATGCTCTGCTTTTGGACTTCCCTCTTAATTTATGATTGCCATCACCTGTGCTGAAACACCTTTCTTATCCATTAACCTGTTCAAAACAGGTGCCAGCAATCATACATTAAGAGGGAAGTCCAGAAACAGAGCATTGTGTCCCTCCTGGAGTGGGTCATATTGGGAGGTACAGGGCCAGCTCCAGGCATGTTTGAATTGAGCAGCACTGCAGGGCGCCACCCTTAAATGGCGCCGCCATATTGGAGCCTGGAGCCAGCCTGGTCCTGTATCCTGCAGCAGTCTACGACTCTATGTCCGTCCCGGCCCACCTCCGATTACCAGTGACTGCCTGTGTGTTAGGGGGAGTGCTGTATGCGGTACTATGCTAAACTGCTCTGGGCGCGCTGTGCGGCGCCAGCATCTGATGTCAGATGCAGGCACCGCACAGCGTGCATAGCCCACAATCAGTAGTTTAGCCTTTAGTCCGCCCGCGGCCCACAGCACTCCCCCTCCTTCGTTGCCGACTCGCCGGCACAAGTACTGTGGGGGCATATCTGGCACTCTGGAGACATGTGCATCTGGCACTGTGGGGGCATGTGTATCTGGCACTGGGGGCATATCTGGCACTGTGTGGGGACATGTGTATCTGGCACTGAGAGCATATCTGGCACTGTGGGGACATGTATCTGACACTGGGGGCATATATTTATCTGGCACTGAGTGCACATGTGTATCTGGCACTGGGGCATATATGTATCTGGCACTGGGGACATATATGTATCTGGCACTGTGGAGGCATATATGTCTCTGGCACTGTGGGGGCATATATGTATCTGGCACTGTGGGGGCATATATGTATCTGGTACTGTGGGGGCATTTATGTATCTGGCACTGTGGGGGCATTTATGTATCTGGCACTGGGGGCATATATCTTTTTGGCACTGTGGGGCATATATGTATCTGGCACTGTGGGGACATGTGTATCTGACACTGCTGAGGGGCATATCATGTGCATCTGGCACTGCTGTGGGGCATATCATGTGTATCTGGAACTGCTGTGGGGCATATCATGTCTATATGGAACTGCTGGGGGAATATCATGTGTAGCTGGCACTGCTGGGGGGCATATCATGTGTAGCTGGCACTGCTGAGGGGCATATTATGTGTATCTGGCACTGTTGGGGGGCATATCATATGTAGCTGGCACCGCTGGGGGGCATATCGCGTAGCTGGCACTACTGGGGGGCATATCATGTCTATCTGGCACTGCTGGGGGGCATATCATATCTATCTGACACTGCTGGGAGGCATATCATGTATAGCTGGCACTTCTGGGTGCATATCATGTGTAGCTGGTACTGCTAGGGGGCATATCATGCCTATCTGGCACTGCTGGGGGGCATATCATGTGTAGCTGGCACTGCTGGGGAGCATGTCATGTCTATTTGGCACTGCATTACTGTAGACATTATGTGTGTATCTGGCACTATACTGGAGACATTATGTGTATCTGGCAATATACTGGAGACATTATGTGTATCTGGCACTATACTGGAGACATTATGTGTAAGGAACACTACTGTGGCTGTTATGTGTAAGGCTACTAATTGTGTGCGTAGAGGCGGTGTGAAAATATATTAATTTGTAGTTTGATAATATGACGCTGTGAGGCCACGGCCACATTTCCAGGAGCGCACTCCTTTGGCGCGCAGGTGAAAGGGGGGGTAGAGGCAGGGCCGGTGCAAGGTTTTTCGGCACCCTAGGCAAAACATATGCCTGCTGCAAACCCCCCCCCCCCCCCCCGGCGCCCCCTTTGCACCTCCCCTTCCCCAAAAATAAACCCACACAGCCTTTAAAAATTATATTTTAAAAAGCCACCGTGTGTGACATTTTGCGGGGACCCCCAGACAGGCTACAATGTGTCTGGACAACGTAGGATAGATTACTCCTGAGTGCAGCCGAACTGAAGATTTATACATTCAATGCCATGCAGTATATATATATATATATATATATATAATTAATATATATATATATATATATATATATATAATATATATATATATATATAATATATAATACACGTATATATATATATAATATATATACATATATATAATACATATATATATAATATATATATATATATATATATATATATACATACATACACACACACACACCAGCAGGGCCGGCAACAGGGGGGGTCAAAGGGGACACCTGTACCGGGCCCCAAGGATCAGAGGGGCCCCAAGTATATGCCACTTAGTGTCCGGCAGGGATGTGAGCAGGGAGTCATCATGGAGTTATTGGGGAAAGACAGACCATGGTGTGTGTGGGGGAGGAAGGAGAGGTATGCATATTTATATATTTGTATTCTGTAGTTAAATAAATATATATATATTTATTTAATAACAGTTTATTATATACAGTAGCGCAGCAAATTTTGTTGCTCTGAGGGGGCCCCAGAGATATCACTGTACCGGGCCCCAAAATGTCTGTTGCCAGCCCTGCACACCAGTAGTGGAATGGAGCGCTGACAAGGAGTACCAGTAAAGCAAAGACTTTTGCCCATAAAAATGTATAATAGGGACAAATCTGAGGGCACTACATTGCAGGCTGCAGAAGACAGGGAACAGCAGCAGGGGAGCCGCCCGCAGTCTGCTCCGCAGTCTGCTCCGCAGTCTGCTCCGCAGTCTGCTCCGCAGTCTGCTCCGCAGTGTAGTACCAGTCCCTCACTTAGTACAACATAATCATCCCTGCAGCACGCCCCGAATGCAGTGTGTGTCCTTGTGGTGCGGGAATATGTTGGCGCGGAGAGGAGCAGAAGAAATGTAACAATAGCCGGCAGCATGCTGCTTACTCTATGTGCATAGAGTATTAGAGCCGCTGCCGATAGGTTACACTCACACTGACTGCGCTGCAGGGATGCCGCGGCCGCCTATCTGTTATCAGCCGCCCACCAGCGCTGTCAGTGTGAGTGTAACCCATCGGCAGCGGCTCTAATACTCTATGCACATAGAGTAAGCAGCATGCTGCCGGCTATTGTTACATTTCTTCTGCTCCTCTCCGCGCCAACATATTCCCGCACCACAAGGACACACACTGCATACGGGGCGTGCTGCCAGCTAGTGGTACGTACAGTTCTTCTGCTCCTCTCTGCGTCTCCAGTAATGCTCGAAATGTTCCTCCTCTTAAAGAAGAGGAGGAGCTGAGCAAGAGTAAGCGTGACCTGCCGCCCTCCAGTGGCCACCGCCCGTAGGCACCCAGTGGTGGCGCCGGCTCTGGGTAGGGGGGCGCTTTGAAATTTTCTCGCTCAGGGTGCTAGAAGCTTGGAGCCGGCCCTGGGGAGGTATATATTGACTTTAACCCAGCTGCACTGGAGGCGTTAAGTTTCCGATACCAGCAACAGCAGGGTTCTGTATAAAGTCTTCCTGCAGTGCACAGTTGTCACTCTGCCATCTTTGTGGTGCTGCTGCATTCTCTGGACAATTACTGCTGTTCTCCTAAAAACTGTTTATTCCACTCTGTGTTATGGCCCTCATTCCGAGTTGTTCGCTCGGTATTTTTCATCGCATCGCAGTGAGAATTCTCTTAGTGCGCATGCGTAATGTTCGCACTGCGCATGCGCCAAGTAACTTTACTATGAAGAAAGTAATTTTACTCACGGCTTTTTCATCGCTCCGGCGATCGCATTGTGATTGACAGGAAATGGGTGTTACTGGGCGGATGTATGGCGTTTTATGGGCGTGTGGCTGAAAACGCTACCGTTTCCGGAAAAAACGCAGGCGTGTCTGGAGAAACGGTGGGAGTGCTTGGCCGAACGCTGGGTGTGTTTCTGACGTCAGCCGGGACCGAAAAGCACTGAACTGATCGCACAGGCAGAGTAAGTCTGGAGTTACTCAGAAACTGCTAACTCGTTTTTGATCGCAAAAATGCGCATACATCGGTCGCACATTTAAGAAGTTTAGATTCACTCCCAGTAGGCGGCGGCTTAGCGTGTGTAACTCTGCTGAAATCGCCTTGCGAGCGAACAACTCGGAATGAGGGCCTAAATCCTCACAAAGCCACGTTATGGCTGTTCTGTATCTGTGGTAACACTGCCATCTACTGGGGACAATTTAAATAGCTTTTTGATAATATTGGAAGTGTACTGCATTGTACAGTATCATTGACTCTTTAGATAATGTGCTTCCTGGTTTGGGTTCCTTATAAATCCAAGTGGGACTATCTTCTAGCATAACTGCATAACAGACCATTCCCCCACCATGACATGGTAGCCTCAAAAGGGGGGATGTGGCCGATGTCTAGCCCTATAAATATGTTGTGAATCTCTACAATTTCTACATTACACGTGACCTACCCTAGACATCCCATTCTTCCTTGGACCTCAACTACATGGTAGTCTCTGCAGGCAGATATTTCCCACATTGCTACTCCCCAAACCTTGCTGGAGGTAGGCAGGGAGATGATGGCTAATGCTATCAGAAATCTTCAGGATACTGTTAAGTGCCAGGCAGCTGATATATGCATGTCCGCTTGGTGACTAAGATAACAGGTGAAGTCATAACAATTTGTGGGTTTGTGGGCTTGCCAAGAATATACCTCACTCTGGAATAGTTGATACCGTCACACCCACCTTTAAGGACCCTGACAAATTATTTTTGACAGAGCTGAGAGAGTGCTAAGCCCTTGCAGCATGCAACAAGGCTACCCATGGGTTGGTATATGCTAGCTCCACTATTAAACAGTCTAGGGACACATTCTCTGTTGGTCCCGATCACTGAACTCTATCGATTTCCAGGGACAAATCTTCCAAGACCTCTCCTGGCATACGCTTCAGCAATGGAGAATCGTGTAATTGGTTATTGAAGACTTTCAAAAGAAAAACATCCAATATCTCGGATGTTTTTCTGTGTGCCTAAAAGTCCTTCTGAATGGGAAAGAGCACACCCTGTGAGACCCTATCAACCTGGACGCCTTCTGTGAGGCCTTTACTATTCCAAAACCCACCCTCTTATGCTGGGTACATTCCTGCTCTATGTCAAGACTCCCTCCACTGCCTTGATGAGAGTACTCGCTTTGGGTAGATCTGCCCAGGCCCTGCTTCTGCAGTGACCTTAATGATCTCCTGGTTATGTTGGAGTTGCTCTTTTCCTGGTCTGTGGTTGACATTACACATCCCATTTTCTATGCCTTGTCTGTATTTTACATGCCTCTCCTGAAGATTGGGAAGTCTTCCCCAGCACTGGCTGTATATGTACACACACACACACACACACACACACACACACACACACACACACACACACACACACACATACACACACACACACACACACACACACACACTCTCTCTCTCTCTCTTTCTCTCTCGCTGCATCCATGGACAAACAAACACACACACACACACACACACACACACACACACACACACACACACACACACACACACACACACACACTGAGTAGCCAGGTACAAAAGCCCTCTTGAGCCTGCTTGCAAACTTAATATCTTGGCCTTCCATTTTCTCCTGAAAGGGGATGCTTGCTCCTCTGGTGGGCAGGCTTCTCTCTCCTCTAGAGGCGCGTCATGATGTCATGCGGGCCGCAAATTAACTTCATTGTGCTGCTGCTGTGAGCAGTAGCAGGTGGCCAGCAGGACCTGGGCCCTCCCTCCCTTTCCAGGAGGTGTGAGTAAGCAGATTGGCAGGTAGGCGGGGCGGGCTGGTGGGCGGGCGGCCGGCCAGGCAGAAGACCAGCTTGTCACAGGTGCTTGATGGCGGCGGAGGCGGGAGCGCGGTTGTGCAGGTGCTGCTGGCGGTATTGCGCCCACAGTGCATTTGCGCTGTGGGCAAGGCACCGCTAGCACAATGCTAGATACCGCCCTGATGCCTTGTCTGTATTTTACATGCCTCTCCTGAAGATTGGGAAGTCTTCTCCAGCACTGGCTGTATATGTTGAGTTTCTGCTCCATTTCATTTTATTTTTTTTAACTGCTGTTTCTCTTGCTCACTAACCTATAGGTAACCTTTCATACTGCATAATAATATTGATAGTCTATTGTGTTTCTCCTACTGTACATTTATGGTCCTCTGGTAAATAGATTACTTCTCAAGATTTTATATAATTAGGGTTTGCTAAACTGCAGTTAGA